>NC_089584.1:34130373-34361388 GCF_019320115.1 Miscanthus floridulus | reverse complement strand
GTGCCACGCCGCGCTGCTGCTCCGGCGGCCGAGCCTGCGCCCTCGCCGCGCCGCGTCGTCTCTGCTGCTTCGGCGGCCGAGCCCGCGCCCTCGCCGCGCCGCGCGCGCCGCCGCCTGCTCCCTCGCCCGAGCCACACCGCGCCGCCGTGCCCTCGTGCCGTTGCCCATGGTTGGCTGCAGTGCCGCGCCGCCACGCCCTCCATCGCCGTCCTCGCCTTAGCCTTGCCTTGGCCTCCACCGGCGGCCTTGGCCTCGCCCTGCCTTGCCCCCTCCACCGCCAGCCTCGCCCCGCCTTGCCGCCATCCACCGCCGGCGTGCCTCTCGCGCCCGTCGAGCCGGACTCGCCGCGCGTAGCACCGGGCACCCTACTGCCGCCGCGCGCCACCTTCTGTCATCGGCCGCGCCACCTGCGGTCCCGGATCTTCGCCTTGACCTACCCCGTCGTCCGTCGACCTAGAAAGGTAAAAATTATGAATATGCAATGTACCTATTTAGTTGGTGTTTGTTATTTACTAGTTACTATGATGACTCAGTTAGTTTGATTTAGTGAGATATATATGTAGATAGATAGAAACATAGATACATTGGTAAATAGATATAGTTAGATAGCTACTTAGATATATAGTTATATTTGTAGTTAACTACATATGATCTAGCTATTAGTGAGTACACTATAAATATATACGTAGTTATTATCTTGATTACTTAGTTTGTAGTTAGAAAGTACTTGTTAGGTACTATCTATCGTCTAATTTGGACTATGTGTTTCGTTATGTTTTTGAAATAGATGGACAACTTAGTGACCATATATCATGGAGGCACGGTTGAAAGCGATCGCTATGGATATGTTGAGTTTCTTAACATGCAAAGCGTGCCTGTGCTATTCAATGATAGGCCTTCATTTAGTGAGATGGTTGCAAGGGCTCGGGAGGAGCTGCATTGCTTTGGAGATGATGACATTGCAGTTGATGGTGTACTGAACCTAGGTTGTCCTCCGAACATCTTCAGGCGAATGATCTCAATTGGTTGTGCGGATCAGTGGGAGAACTATGTGAGATCGACTATGAAGAGCTAGCTATAATGTTTAGATGTAGTTGTGCGTCGGGTGTTAGTTGATCCAATCCCTCATGGGTTTACCCCAGCAATGGATCATCCGACACACATCGACCCTCTCGTTCCCGAACCTTGCCTGCATGTGCAGATTGTGCCTACGGTTCCTGATGCTCAATCTGCCCCTAATGCGGTATTTGGAGATGGTTGTCATACTCATGTTTTCATGGCAGATCCTCCTTATGAGATCCCTTTGACACAGAATCATCCGAGTAATTGTCTTAACCGCATGGTTTTTGGGAGCTTATCATGTTCCTTACATCTATTTCTTTTATTCTTTCCTTATTTCTGTAATGACGTTGTAGGAGACATTCCTGAGAATATGGATGTGCCCCATGTTGCTGCGCAAATGCACTTTGGAGATGGATTTTGTGGCTCCAATAGTGTTGAAATTATGAATGATTCGGAGCCATATGAGATGGCTAGGGCTCTTGATTCTGATGATGATCGTCCTGTTGGAGAGCTGACAGAGAGTGATGTTGAGATGATGAGGCGTATCTTTCCCGACCGCCGTGATCCTAGAGTTCATGAGTTCAGTGATCTTGCTCATTCCGATCTAGCGTTTGCAGAAGGACATGATGATGAGCTCCTAGAAGCTCCTAAGGCCGGTCCTAACATGGTAATTAAGGAGGGGAGGGTGTTCAATGACCTCCCTGCTTTGAAGAGGTAGTTGCAGGCTTTTGCAGTGATACGAAAGAGGCCTTACAGGGTATTGCATTTATATGTGAAACGTCGTTACACAGTTGTGTGTGACAAGAAATGCTGCCCATGGAGGGTTTGTGTAAGGAAGCAATAGGTGACCGAAAAATGGAAGATCACAAAAGTTGTTGGGCCACACAATTGTGCTGACCATGAGCTGACACTGAGGCATCGGCAGTTAACATCTACCCTCATTGCCAAGCGGTTGATGGGAATTTTGCAGGGAGAACCCAACATGAAGGTGAGAACAATTATCAGGACCGTTGAGGCGTTGTATGGAGGATATGTGATAACTTATGGTAAAGCATGAAGGGCTAAGCAGCGAGCGTGGAAGATGATATATGGGGACTAGGAGGATGGGTATGAGCAGCTGCCAGTTCTTTTCAATGCAATCAAAGTGGTGAATCTAGGCATGCATTATGAGTACATCCCAAAACCTAATGCATGGAAGGATGGGAGGTAGATATTTTTCTGTGCCTTCTAGTGCTTCCCTCAGTGTGTCGAGGCCTTTAGGCACTATCGTCCTGTCTTCTCCATTGATGGTACGTTCTTGATTGTCAAATACCAGGGCACACTTCTTATAGCCATATCCTGTGACACGAACAACAAGTTGGTTCCTTTGGCATTTGCTTTGGTTGAGAAGGAGAACAATGATAGTTGGGGATGGTTCTTGAGGCTAGTCCAGATACACGTGGTTGGGCCTGGCAGGGAGGTTGGCGTCATATCTGATAGGCATCAGGGCATACTTAATGCTGTGCGAGAGCAGTTAGAGGGGTATGCACCTTTGCACCATCATTGGTGTACTCGACACCTTGCCGAGAATCTACTACGGAAGGACGGTGTCAAGAAAAACTTTGATCTGTTCCAGGAGGCTGCTCGATAGCTTAAGGACAAGTACTTTAGGGAAAAGTTGGAGCAGGTCAGAACCGCATCAAATGCAGAAGGTAGACAATGGCTCACAGGTTTGATGAGGGATTTGGAGAAATGGATGAGAGCTCATGACGCCGGTGGCTGGAGGTATGAGTTTCAGTGCAGCAACATGGCAGAGTCATTCAATAAGTTGCTATTGGGGATACATGGTATGCCCGTAAATGCAATTGTTCAATTCACCATCTATAAGCTTGTTGCCTGGTTCAATGATAGACACGCCCATGCATTACAGTTGAGGAGTGATGGAGAGATATGGGCTCCGAAACCAAAGGCACACCTAGAGAAGACAAGAGAAAGGGCTGTCACACATGAGGTTGCATGCTTTGACCACGCCACAGGGACTTATTAGGTCGAGCATAGGGGTGGTACAACGTCCGACGGCAAGGTCTGAGAGTCGAGGATACATGTGGTTGTCCTCCAAGATTTCAAGTGCACTTGTGGTAAACCAAGGCAATACCACTTTGTATGTTCTCATTTGGTGGCAGCAGCTAGGCATCGCAACTATAATATCGAGAGGAGGATACCTCACGAGTTCAGTGTCAACACGCTTGTGAACACATGGAGCCCCCGCTTCGTGCCTTTCTAGGACCCTAGAGAGTGGCCTCCATATGATAGGCCGAAGTACATTACGGATCCAGCTTACCGTTGGAACAAGCGTGGATCAAGGCAGAGGACGAGGCATATGATGGTTATGGATCAGATACTCGGAAGAACTAGGCGTGGGAGAGGAACTCCATTTGTTACTAATCCTGAGCAGTACGAGTGCAACAAGTGCGGTAGACTTGGCCACAACTCACGAAGTTGTCGTTGGCAGATTAGTGAGGTAGGACTATTGGTTTATAGTATTATTTTATATTTGTCTTATTCATATATTTAATTATGCATGTCTCAATTTATACTTGTATTTGTGTCAATTACTTATACATTTATAAGTTCATGTTTCATTGTACATTGCAATTCTAATTCATTCACTTTTTTTGTAGGATGGAGCAATTCCACCTGCTGGACCCGACATACGAGGAGACCCACCGAGGATGTCTCATTGCGCTGGGGCAGGTAATAATCTATAAGTTTTATTCATACATATGTTCGTGAAGTAACATGTGACTATGTTTTATTCGATGCAGGACCTTCCACACCTTCGTTCTAGGATCCACAGTGGGTTCTTGGACATTCGGTACGACGATAGGTACACTCCTTTCCTACAAAGAGCTGGCCTGGATGTCATCTCCTTTCAGGTTCGTCGTGGGCTGCCCAAGTTCAACTCAGTGGCGATAACTGCATTGGTAGACAGGTGTTAAAGTGAATCGTTGGCTCCATTCATGGCCATTTGTTCATGCGATTGACATTTTGATAAGTAATCTTGCTTGGTCTTAAATATAGGTGGCGGCCGGAGACTCACAGCTTCCACCTACCTTTCAGGGAGATGACAGTCTCGCTTCAGGATTGTTAGAAGATGCTAGGCCTAATGATTCATGGGAACCCAGTCACCGGGCAGTGCAGGTCAGAGGGCTAGAGAGCACGAGTGGAGGCCTTCCTTGGGCGTGAGCTTGGCGAGCAAGGGGCTCGCACTTCTAGAGTTCCCATCTCATGGCTACATATAGAGTTTGCACAGTGCCCCGAGGAGGCAGATGAGGAGACGGTTGGGTACTACTACCGGGCGTGGATCCTACACCTTTTTGCTTGCGTTCTCTTTCCTGACGCGACGGGTGACAATGCGTCCTGGATGTGGATCCACTGCCTCAATGACTGGGACCAGGCAGGTCAGTATAGCAAGGGCTCTGTAGTCTTGTGTTTTATATATCGGCAGCTGTGCGAGGGGTGTCGTTGGTCTATGGTGAACCTATCACTTGGTGGATGTGCGTACCTGTTACAGCTATGGATGTGGGCTCGTTTTCTAGTTGGTCGTCCAAAGGTTCTGGCTCGTCGTGAGTGGTTCCAAGGTCAGCCTCCAAGTCGCCAGCCGATGTGGGCATACCTTTGGGACTAGGTTAGGGTTCCACACACGAGGATAGACCGGGCGTACATTGAGTACACGAACGAGCTAGATTCGCTGATGGCGTCTAGTGTAAGTAAATTTTATTTTCCATGCTGCTTTGAAAAGGATTAGTATACCATCTAACATCTTATTTGGACATGTTGCAGGTGGAGTGGGAGCCGTATGGTGGAGAGGACGCACTTCCTTTTCAGCTGAGCAACATTTGTGGGGCCGACGACTACTTCTATAGGATGAGGTGCCCTCTAATCTGCTTCTATGTTGTCGAGTACCACCTGCCAGATAGGGTTGCATGCCAATTTGGAGTGAGACAGCTTTGGCCTATGCCTCTATTCTCGACTGGCACTGACTTACACAAGTAAGTGTTTTGATATTTCAAATGTCTCATGATGATGGTCCATTTCTTATAATATGATGCCACGTATGTGGATTAATGTAACGATGACATACATGCATGTTGGATCGTCAGAGGAACAAGAAGATTTTTGACTAGGAGAGGCACCACCAGTCCTACATTGAGGAATGGGAGGAGATGCATGACAACCTGGACGACAACAATGAGCCACACACGAACCGTGAGTTCAGGCAGTACCAAGCTTGGTACCAGCATTCAACACGGTGCAGGCTCAGGCTACAGTGGACCAAAACTGACTATGCCGACATCGAGTCCTCCGACGATGAAGACACGACGTACGACCAGTCCACCATGCAGGAAGGCAGGTGGAGGCAGGACCGATCTTGGACAGAGTGGTAAGCCAATCGCCTTATTTTGTTACGTTGAGTTACATAATAATACATTAGGCATTCTTTGACCGACATTAGGAGTTATCTATTATAGTTATTGCAACCTTTGAGCCGTATAACCCTTATAATAAGGCCCTATTTAGATCCCACCCAAAATCCAAAATTTTTCAAGATTCCCCGTCACATCAAATCTTGCGGCACATGTATAGAGCATTAAATGTAGGTAAAAAGAATAACTAATTACACAGTTTGTCCGTAATTGGCGAGACAAATCTTTTAAGCCTAAATAGTCCATAATTGGACAATTTTTACCAAATACAAACGAAAGTGCAACAGTAGCCAAAAGCCAAAAATTTTCACATCTAAACGGGGCCTAAGTTACATTCTTGTACAAAAGAAAACAAAACTAAATGCTATCTGTTCAGAAGTCTTATTATTGAAAACTTTGTTGCAGGGCAATACACTGAGAAGCTCAGTTGAAGAGATCGAGCGCGTTCGGCCGAGAGTCAATACGACTACATACTTGGCTTCCTAGACGTAAGATTTAAAATATTCTTTTAAACAAATCATTAATATGTTATATTCTTTCAGTTAACATAGTTTTGTACAATAGAGGCTGTCACGTCATCTACGCCGTGCGGCTGGTCGTTGTGGTTGCAGGACAAACATGACGCATGATGTGTACGATCCTTCCGCAGGAAGAGGAGCCTTGGGTTCCTCTAGTCAAGCAGCTACAGGGGACGAGGACGAGGACAAGGAGGACAATGACAACGATGACATGGACAAGAGGCATGATGAGCTTGGGCCCTCTTAGCTCCATGACGCTCCATCGACTCATCCTACACCGCCTCTAGGCACTAGGCGACGCCGTCCGCGTGACCCTTACACTCTAGGCACCAGCGCTCTGGGTCATAAGGGTAGGGGCAAGACTAGGAGACAGTGAGGGACGTGGTAGGTGTTACTATGAACTATTGTGAATTTTGTATTTACTTTTCTGTAACTATTTGGGACTATATGGACATTGTGGACTATTTGGACTTTGCATGACATATTATGTTGGTTGTGATATTCGTTGTGGTTGCATTATGCTCGTTGGATGATTAAATGTTTGGAATATATATTGATGTCTCTGTTTGTAACTATGGATGCTCCTAATACAAGACCATATCTTACGAATTTTTCGCATGAACCTTTAATCATACTATACTTGTACAAAGGCACAAATGTAGTACACAGATTAACTATAAATTTATTACGTGTATAATCCAGGAATATTTGTACATACGCTGTGTAGAAGAATCTAGGATTACCAAGCAACAGTGAACGAATCTATGCTTTCCAGACAATAAACATAGACTTTTCAGATACACGGACATCATCGAATTATCACATCACTGATATAGACTTTTCAGATACACGGACAACATGCAAGGAAGCACAACTCAACTCTATCTCCACCATCCATCTTATGACTGTTTGATCCAAGGGCTGAGGTGAAGAGGCACATGGATCGCTGACATGGCACATTGACAGGCCTCCTCTCAACCTATAAATAACCACTCACTCCCTCTCATTCACACAAACAACAAGGAAGAAGAACACTCCTTAGCATTTGCTTTCGTTGTAGTACTAATGTCTGGAGAGTCGTCCAGAGGGAGAGAAAAGGGGAATAAAACTACCTGGGGGTGGGAGGGTCCTCTTGGTCCCGATTTCTTTGAGGAAGCTCTTTATGAGAGGTTCCCAGTTGAGAGCAAAAGTGATTTCACCAAAGAGGCACCACTGAGAGGATACCATGAAAGGAAAGAAGAGTGGCCAAAATGCATGTATGGTCAGGACTGCCTAGTGCAAATGTTCACCGAGGGAATAGATGGAGGTCGTCGTTTCTTCAAATGCCCGTGAGCATGAGTAATTGCTATTACTATTTATTTCTTCAATATGTTTATTTTGTATATCACTTACACGACATACTTTTTGTAGTCTTCCTTGGGCGAAGAAAACTGTGGGTTCAGTAGGTGGGTCAATCCTCGACCTATTTATCCGCATGTGGAGTACATCTACTACCTACAAAATCGTATCTTCGATCTAGAAAGGGAAGTTAGCAGCGGTTACAAGGACGACGAACAGGACGACAACAACAATGGTGCCGATTCACAGAAGGCACTCTGCAATGATCCATATTGCACCTGCCCTAACCACAAGAAGAAGGGGCCTCCCCCGTCACCCCCGCCACCACCACCACCAACAACGGGAGGCTACTATGGAGAAGGTGCAACACAATTTGCTATGTGGCCACACTACTAGGATAACTTTATCTTTTTCACATGTACCCAGGTTTAATTACCTAAGGCATGTTAGGTTAAATTACCTAAGGCATGGTTTAATTACCTAAGGCATGTTAGGTTTAGTCAAAGAAAACTCTGTACCCAGGTTCGGTACATGTAGTCACATGCCATTTAATGTGTTTCGTGTGTTGATTTCTATAATGTCGTACGTCGTTAAGTGTTTTTTACAGCACGTGTTCAAATTTAAATACGTCCGTATCATTAAGCGAAATATTAAGACCATTGATAATGAAAACAACCACATAATAAAAAGTTCGATACTATGCCACATTACACAACATATTAATACTTCAACTACGTGCCGACAGTAGACATAGGGGCAAATGCACTTCCAAATCCTCAGTTTGAAACGTACTAAGTAAGCAACTCATCATCCGAGTACCAGTCCTCTACTACAACCCTATTGCTGTGGCTAGGCTCAACTGCGTTGCTCTGACCTACCTGTCGCTTGTAGTAAGCGGCCTCTACTTCATCTGCAGCCGTTGCGGCCTGAGTGAAGAACGCATCGTCATCCTCCTCTGCCTGTAAGCCCACCTCTGCTAGAGCGATGAGCTCGCTCAGTCTGCTAGTGTCATCGTCAGCCTCCTACGCCTAAATGCCCGCCTCTGCTAGAGAGATGAGCTCGCTCAGTCTGCCAATGTCATCCTTAGCCTCCTGCGCCTGTATGCCCGCCTCTGCTAGAGCAATGAGCTCACTCAGTCTGCCAGTGTCGTCCTCATCCTCGTCTTTGTCATCACACAACACAATCGGTGATTGAACGGTGCGATCAGCTCGTGATCTATGGCCATCTAACTTCTTCTCCTCATACCTTGCACGAGCCACTTCTGCAGCATGTTCCCCGCTGCAACCAATCCCTTCATGTATAAAATGCAATCAGTTAGCAACGCGATTATATTACATTTAAAACCAGACAACGAAAAAAGGTTTTCAAGCACTCACTAGCATATAATGTAGCAACATGCTCATTCAAGACCTGCATCTGTACTCTTGTCTCCTCCCTTGCCTCATTCCTTGCCCTCTCCTCCTCTAACGTCATCCGCCTCTCCAATCCCCATTTGTTAAGCCCAACATCGATCGGGTTACAAATATCGCGTTGTCTAGCAAACTCACGCATCTTTTTTTTGTGATGTTTAACGAATAGGTTGACGTAGTCAGGTCCATATCCCCTCTTCCGTGCAATTAGTTGCCTCTTCTTCAGTTTATCCAAGAACTTAGCTTGACCATCATAACATTCCCAACTGCATACGATTTCATGTTTACCAGAAAAATAACGAACCTCATCATACTCAATCATATGGCCGCAATAATGGCCTATTCCAAGCTCTGAAGAGACTAGGCCATAGTTGGATTTTATACCACATTCGCACATGACAGGAGGTGCTTTGTAGATTACCCGTTCTTTCTTCTTTTCCTTAACCCTCCGCGGTTCTTCCGACTATTGGTTCTTAGGACCATACAACCACTCCTTGAAACGACACTTCGCCATTGAATACACCTAAATAATAAGACATTAGTACATGAACACATATAGCTTAAGATTTTAACACATACACTTTGCACTGACGTCATGCTTGTTTGGACACACAAATTCCAACATATTCTCAGGGTTTATCACAGCTTGATCTCCGCAATTGCACATAGGAGGTTCCTCGAGTCGTCTAATTACGGCTAGGTGCTTCTCCTTAGCCGTCATTGTCGGAGGGTTAGGGGGGTGGAACCCATCGCTTAAAGTGCTCATGTGGATGTTTCCCTCTAAACCAATCGTCAAAAAAGAGGTACCTAGGATCAAACTTGTCTACACCATTGATCCACTGAAAGAAAAAACACCTCTCATGGTCCTACACAACGAGATTCCAACAAAATATTAGTACCATACTTAAACAAATAAAGAAAAGGATAGTACAAACAATTTCTTACATTAAACCGACTACATGTATAGAAGCAACGCGCGGCTGTGTCTGGATGTTTCGATTGAAAAACATGGGCCGGGAAACCACAGTCACAGTTAGGGACAGGAAGGTCAGAAGAGACGGGGGCATCTTTGCTAGACGTGTCGGGGTATAATTCTCGAGGACGACCCCGTTTTCGCCAAAACTTCTCCCGAAACATTTCTCGCATCTAACAAAACGGATGTAATTTAACAAACATAAATAAAACATCACAAAAAAATATCAATGAGAACCATAACTACAATACAGCCAATTTTGTTCTAAGAACCAAAAGCAGTTAACATTATACCCTAAACCTAGGGTTTCTCATTTCATCCACAACAATGAACCCATAACATAACTACATGCGGCTTGGTTTGCTAGCTTTTTCCATGCCTTGGAATCAACCTACGGTTGAATAATACATATATTGAGGGATACAATGAAACCCTAAGTGATGACGATTCTTAGGTTAAAAAATCCGACTAATATGTACCGAATCGATTCGAAAAAAAAACAAGGAGATGAGCGAGTATACCTTGCTCTCGAAGATCTATGGATCAAATCAAGGTTTTCAAGGTCCAATATGTCGATTCGTGAGGTAGGGTGAAGTGGGGAGAGAAAAACCCGAGAGGAAGGAGAAAGAAGAGAAAGAACGCTCGGGGAAGAAGTGTGGACTGGGTTAAATGCAGGTGGCTCGGCGCCAGTCATTCTGGCGCCGAGCCCCCTGGCAGGCCATTTTCCCGTGCCCAGAAGCTCGACGCCAGTCACTCTGGCGCCGAGCCAATGGTCTATTTTCGAAATTCTTTTCGTCAGGAGTCTATTTGTGAGAAATTTTCGAAAAAAAAATTAAATAGTAAAAAATTCGGCCCGGTCGATAGGACGGATGCTGCCGAGTCGCGACATGTTTGCTTAGTCGGCTAACGCTGTTTCGTTGTTAGATAAAAACATTGTACTAACGGATAAGCATGCTCAAGCCAACAGGGTGTCAGACGATGATTCTCACTCATCGATCGGGCGACGATGGTTCAATACGGCCCAAATCATAGAGCGTGAGTAAGATTTAAGGCCCGCAGTGCGTTTCGGTCTTACAGCCACAGCCTTCAGTCCTACTGCACTACGGGCTCGCACTAGAAGTTCTTCCCGTCAGTCAGGATGCGGACTACTAAATGCCATTGGGCCGTCTCTCTCTATTTCTCGGCTTCCGTCCCAACCCAGGAAAGCCCAACTCAACCCAAGATTGATGCGTCGCTTACATCCTAAGCAACCGCCGTTGCCCATGCGTCTCCGCGCGCCGTAGCCTCCACGCGTCCCTGCACGTGTCCCGCAACCGCCCCTGAGGGCTGAGGCGCTGACGGCCTGACCCCACCCCAGCCGACTAGCCCCGTTCGGCCGTTCCCCTTCTTCCACTGCCCGTTGCCTGCGCAAGTGCAAAAGCAAAACCCCCCACGAAGCAAAGCAACCGCCAGACTTCGCCGTACTCCACCACCAGAGCATGCGCGTTGCCGCGACTCGACTCGCCGCCGCTCCCCCTCCGATCCGCTTCCTGCTCCTCCTGGTGCTCCTCGGTTCCGCGTCCCTCGCGATCGGAGCAGCCATGGCCGGCCACGTCCTCGGCGGCGTGAAGGACAACCCCGCCGCCGCCAACAGCGCCGAATCCGACGGGCTCGGCCGCTTCGCCGTCGACGAGCACAACAAGCGCGAGGTCAGTGGCCTCCCTCGCCTTCCGGGTTCCTCTCGTCCCCTTCGTGTGCTCGATTTGCTTGATTCGTGCCATGGGGATGTGGGGTCCTATCCTGATTTGGGGTTTTATTGATGTACTACTCCATCTATGTGCGTGGTTGCAGAACGCGCTGCTGGAGTTCGTGCGCGTGGTGGAGGCCAAGGAGCAGGTGGTGGCCGGCACGCTGCATCACCTCACGGTCGAGGCCATCGAGGCGGGGAAGAAGAAGCTCTACGAGGCCAAGGTCTGGGTCAAGCCATGGCTCAACTTCAAGGAGCTCCAGGAATTCAGCCACAAAGGGGAGGCCACCACCTTCACCAACGCCGACCTCGGCGCCAAGAAAGGTTCGCGCTCCCGCTTATGAACTGATGAGACATTGCTACTACTGTTGATGACTCCTGTCCTCTAACTGTAACTGCATAGCGAGTACAAGGGCTGGGGCCTGTGTGGTCTGTGCAAAGTGTTTGTAGAGATGCCTCAGTGCTGATTGTTCGACCTGGGCCATCATTGTGCTTTGGATGGAGGAAACAGATCCTCAGGAGTAGTAAGAGGGTAGGTGCCCATCTAGTTTGGAATGGCGAGTGGGATTGAATTATAGATCCCATTGGATTCTCAGTGTGTTCGTTTGTTGGTTTCAGCCAGGGCTTATCAGCCAGCCAACAATGTTT
This sequence comes from Miscanthus floridulus, assembly GCF_019320115.1. NCBI lineage: Eukaryota > Viridiplantae > Streptophyta > Magnoliopsida > Poales > Poaceae > Miscanthus > Miscanthus floridulus. The sequence continues at coordinate 34,349,248 of NC_089584.1, read as the reverse complement.
TCCTCTCACAACAAACCAGCACCAGCTGGGCTTATTAGCCTAGAAACCGACCAACGAACAGGCCGTCTAAATAGAGTAAATATGACAATAGTGACCGGTGGAATCTTCATTATTTCAAATTAAAATTATTTCGATAAATTGTGGAAAGTTGTGATGGGGTAACCATTGTGAAACAAGAAGGGAAACAGCATTAGCATGATAGCATCCGATGTATCTTCTTAGAGTTTAGGTCAATAGCTGATTCACTTAAAAACTGATTGGCATAGGTCAGTCATCCTTGCTGAATGGGGAAACCATGATAAGTTTCCTTCAAGCACATAGCAGGTCTGAACTCTTGCTGGAGGGGTTTGAAACCATATTCAGGAAGACCTAGGTTGCAATCAGATGTGTGCGTTCGTAAGCACTACCAGTAGTTATGGGATTTGGGCCGAGTTTTAACTGTCTGAAGCCTCAAGGGTAACAGGGTTTAAGTCACATTGTGCAGAAGAGTTACGACTTGGAAGTTTGGGGTTTACAACTCTATCAGTTCAGTTACTTACACAAGATAACTTGATAGCTAGGCTAGGCAAGACAGCTTGGTCTGCTTGTACACATGGTTCTGGGAAATGAAATGGACTCCTCCCGCACAAAGTTTATAGCACTACAACTGAGTCAAACCACTGCCAAATGGTGAGCATTGATCCCACATACACTGCTTTGCCTAGTTGCATATAGGGACCATGGATGTTGATATATTTGATTACTTAGTTATTTCTAGTTTTATTTGGTGTTTAATTTTGATACTGGATGTACATTCAGTTGATCACTGGTCATGAAAGCTGATAAATCGCAAATGTGCCCCACCTTAACTTCAGCCCTAGTCACAGTGTTGATGTTCTGATGTTCATAGGATGTAAATTTTAATTATGAAGTGGTACTTGGCCTTTTGATCATGTTAAAGTTGCAGTCCTTTTGTTTCAGTATGTTGATTGTGGCATGCATGCTAGAACCTAGCCCATGACATACTAAAATGCTGGAGATTATGTTGCATATATATTTTTTAAAACTTCTATAATTGGCATTTAATTGGGGATACTGCAGGTGGACATGAGCCTGGTTGGCGTGAGGTTCCTGTAGAGGATCCTGTGGTCAAAGATGCTGCACACCATGCTGTGAAATCTATCCAAGAGAGGTCCAACTCCCTATTTCCCTATGAACTTCTTGAGATCGTTCGTGCCAAGGCACAGGTTAGTTGCTGCAAATTGGTTCTTAAACTCGAGTTTTTTTCAAACCTTTCCAGTTATTGCTTAAAGTTTTGTTTGATGCCACTTCTATGATTAGGTTGCGGAGGACTTCGCAAAATTTGACATTCTGATGAAACTGAAGAGAGGCAGCAAGGAGGAGAAGATCAAAGCCGAGGTCCATAAGAGCCTGGAAGGGGCTTTTGTACTAAACCAGCATCAGCCGGCGGAGCATGATGAGTCGAGCAGCCAGTGAACTGACGTAACTGAGAGCTGTAGTAATGTAGTTCGTGTTACATAAAATAAGGAGAAAACGTGGCCACTCCGGTTTTATCTGGATATCGTGTATGGTCGATGGTCGTTGCTGGTGGCTTGGCTTCCGAATGCAGCAGGCAGCCCGGTGCTGTTCCAACTCGTTGCAAGACAAGTGGTACCTGCTGTTGCTGTTGCCGTTATAATAGACTTTGAAACTTGTGAATTTCGGAAGCTAACTGTTCGTATTGTATTGTTTAATATGATGGATCGTATGTGGATATATATTATGCCACTACACTTTGCCTTTTGGTTGCTTGCGAGCAGTGTATGCCAAGTTAGCTTAAGCTGCCAATGTCAGTATCAGATACAATCTTCGAAGTATTCTCCCGCGTACTGGTGGTTTTCTAGTGTGTGATCATGCCAGCTCCAGGAACAAGACAATTACGTATTCACATATAGAATAGTAACAGTTCGCATGGTTCATAGGATTACAGATACACATGACAACAGGTATAGGAAAAAAAAAAACAACTGCATCCTGGTACAAGCACGATATATAATCAATCAGAGGCATTGGTTCGGCCGAATAGGCGGCAGCAGCATCCGACTACCTTATTACATGGTATTAGGAACTGTATAACAATCTCCAAATGAAAAAGGTAACCGCATAACAAACCAACAGAGATGCATGGCTGGTAATAAATAGTCCAGGTGCTAAATGACATTTTTTCGCAGGCGTATGGGTGCAGCGATTTGATGTCAACTTAATGGTCCTCAGTCACATCCACCAAGTGCACCATTACCCATCAGCGCCTGCGCCCGAGACAGAACAATAACAGTTCAGAGCAAAACCCTACAAGAATATTTAGGCAGTCGAATGGTAGTATGTCAAAGAACAATCTCACAAAAGAATCAGTTGCGGCAACTAGCATTTGGACTCCTAAAAAATCAAACATCAAGTGACGAGGATAAAAGATGTACTGAGCATACTAACAAAAGAATCAGTTGCGGCAACTAGCATTTGGACTCCTAAAAAATCAAACATCAAGTGACGAGGATAAAAGATGTACTGAGCATACTAACAAAAGAAACCAACTAACAGCAAAAGCCTGAGGACATTATAGTTTTATATACTATACCCATACCTTTTCGTTGGTCCATGGCTAGTAAGATAAGTCAGCAATAGTAAGTATACGATTGTCGTCCAGTTTTTTGAGCAAAGAATATAGAGAAACAATCTAAGAGGCCACAGAAAGAAATGTATATATTGTCAACATACATCGGGTCGATTATGTCGACTGGATTATTTGGAGTTTCCCTGGACAGCTCAATCTTCTCTATAAACTCTTGGTCTGTTTGGATGTATCTTGGCCTCAGCTGTCATTCCCTGCACTAGGGAATCAAAAATAGTTTCACCGAAGAACTCAACCTCCATGAGTTTTGGGAGGTTCTCAATGCCAAAAATACCATTTGCAGGCTCTCTCTCAAAAGCCAGCGTGAGGCTCTCAAGATTAGGGGCACCTCCGTCAAATCTGAGCTCATCAAGGTTTGGTGCATTGTCTATAATCAGCTTCTTGAGCCTGGGAAATAGTTTTTTTCTCAAAGCAGAGGTGTGTTCCCATGAATGATTCGTGGTAGAGTTTGAGAGATACAAGACTTGGAAGCTTCTCCAGTTGGCCCAGCAATTCCCCATCAAGAAAATTCTCTCGAAGGCATAGTTCAATTAAGTAGCTAAGGGATGAAATCCATAGAGGCAGGACACTTAGTCTTCCCCACAAGTACAATGTTTCAAGGAAGATGGGGGGTGATGTTAACTCCAGGAAGACTTCAAGTCCGATATCCCTGTTGCGCCAGTGGATGATAGACAGGTGCCAGATGGACTTCTGCAGCATGTTCAGCGAGGCAGCAAAAGGTTCCCATTTTTCTCCTCCATGCTCATGGTTTATAGCACAAAGCTTGGTCAATTGGGACAACACACCCACTTCCTGCATCATGCTCGTGGAGCTGGTCCAATGTCTACATGGGCAATCTTTTGAATGCATTTCATGTTCTTCAAGCCATGCGGTATCCTAAGAGCTTTGTATGGTTCAAAAAGCTTGACTCAGCTCATCTTTGTGTAGTGCCTATACCAGCCACCAAGTAGATGTTTCAGATTTCCCAGCCAAGTGATGGATTCAGGTAAGTCCCTAATGTATGTCTCCCTTACATCCAGTGTTACCAGCTCCTTCAGTCTTCCAACTAGCTTGGGCAGTCCTACATTTGTTCTTCTAAGGCTTAGATACCTTAGCAGAGTCAGTTTACATATTTCCTTTAAATCTTCAGCAAGCCACTGACAACCTTCAAGGTCTAAAACCCTTAACAGTTTTAAGTGAGCAAAGGTGATGGGCATTGGTTTCTTGCTGCAGCGCAGAATTAACAGTGAACGGGTGTGAGAAAAGTTAATGTTCGGGTCATCTTCATCTTGCTCTTTATCATTGCCACTGCCATCTGCATGGATTATTGAAAGTCGCCTGATATTATCGTGCCCCGTTGTGCTGTATTGTCTACTCCCCATGAACGAAATGAAGTTCTCTTGGATAGACTTCGAGGTGATCACTTCCAGCATTATGTCATGAACCTTACAGCACCTGACCAAGCCAGTGCTAGCAATACGGGTTGGTGTAACAATGCTTCGACTCACGAATTCATCGAGACACTTTGCTGCAACCTCCTCTAGATTTGATTCGTGCATTCCACTGATGAAACCTTCAGCTGCCCATCGTCTAACCAGGGGTCCTCTCTTGATCTCGTAGTCTTCAGGGAATACACTAAGATACAAGAAGCAAGCCTTCAAATAGTAGGGCAAATCATGGTAGCCAAGAGAGAGTATCCTTCTCATTCCTCCTATAGTTGGATTTATTTCTAACCCTGAACCCAATCTATCACACAACTTTTCCCACTCTGATCTTGTCTTATTTTTCGTTCGAGCTAGCATTCCTCCAATGCAAACTATGGCTAGTGGCAAACCACTGTATTTTTTCAATATGCCGTCAGAGATTACCTCCAAATCTTGATATTGTGGAGGACATGTGTCCGACTTGAATACTCTCTTATAAAATAGCTTCTTAGATTCTTCAAAGGGTAGAGGCTCCATGCTGTAAACAATATCGTGGGGACCAGAGCAGCAACTTTCTGCAACGTTGGAATCACAAGTAGTAATTAATATTCTACTTTGTTTGTCATTTTCAGGAAAAGCCACCTTCAAGTGCGCCCAATCCTTTGGACTCCACAAGTCATCCAGAACAATGAAGTACCTATGGATGAAAAATGATGCTTATCAAACAAGCAAACAAATAGCAAGTAAAACTGTAAAAGATTACTGAATGATTTGACTTCATCTAAAAAGATGACTGCAGCAATTTTCAAGTAGTATACCTCAGTTAAGTAGAGCAAACTAGAAAATCTAAGTGCACATCATACTAGTTAGTTTAAGTTTTTGTAAGGGTCCTCCTAGGGGGAAGGGGTGGCGGCTATGGTGCAGGGGGGTGGCGGCTTAGGGTTAGCGGCGTGGGAGAGGGGGACGGCGCAGGGAGAGGGAGGGCGGCGGCAAGGAGAGAGGAGAGGGATAGGGGAAGGAGCAATTGCTCTACTCTTGCTTAGATTAGATTGATTACATCCTCCCTATATTTATAGTCCCTATAGGACTTGTGTTCCAAGCAACTACGGGAGATATCCTTATAGATTGGATTCTCCTTTCCTAAACAAACCAAACTCTTAACATAGTAATTCTCCTAGTTTAATATCTAATCTCTTCTGGGTGAAGGAGGCAGCGAGGGCGTCGGCGGCCCTCCTCCTGGTGCACGCAACCCCCCTGGGGTGCGCTGTTACCGGTTGAGACCGGCCAGCGCCCTCCTTTGGGCCTTGCTAGGCCCATTAGGGTTGGGGGCCTCTCATTAGACGTATGGCAGTTTTTCTACTCTAGATCAAGAAAACCTAGGTCCGAATTTTTAGAGACCCAATTCACCACTCCCCTTTTAGGCCTTCAAACATTAGGATGCTCCTGGTCCTTTCATAGATATTTGGTGGAACAAAGAAAGGAAGATTGGAAGTCTTTTATCTGCGAAACAAAATTAGTCCCAACTTTTTCTATTTTTAAGTGGAGGTAGAACTAAGAGTGTATTTGGTTCATGGGGTGAGATTGGATGGGATCATCCCATTCAATTTTTTCATGTGTTTGGTTGACATATAAAAAGGGATGAAATTGCTCATAAGTGTGAGTATTCTTATAGATGTTGGATGAACTAATCCTAAACATTTTCTAGAATGCAGTCATCTTGGCAACTTGGGACGTGAGAATGTTAGTGAGCCCTATGTCTTAAAGTGAGATGGAGCCATCGCATTAGGGATTGTGCCATCCTATGCCACCTCACTCTCCAATCAAACACTACCTAAGATAATAAACGTGTCCTTGAAACTTGTATTTCATGATATTACCAAAGGAACATAAAGTACCTTTTATCCTCCAAATGTGTTATGCACCTTCCAATGAGTTGGGATATGTTCCAGGTCTCAATTCCTTTGAGGGGGATCCTCGATGGTTTCTTCCTCAGAGCTGCTCAGATTTCCCACTCCCAATGGTATTTGTATGAGCTGCCTCAGTAAAGATTCTAGTAGTATGCGAAGATCATAATGCTGGGACACTGCTAGGAAAGCCCGAGTCTGGATTCCTTTCACTGCTGGGGTGTTATAAACGTTCATAGCAAGAGTTGTCTTGCCCAGGCCACGGGAACCAACAATGGGGACAACTCTGAGACAAGCCAAGTTACCATCGTCCAGGAGCTCGATGAACGAGTTGGTCTTCTCACTCACTCCCACAAGCCAGGATTCATCAATGTTGAGTGCAGGCAGCCAGCGATCTAGATCATCACAGTCGGGAGAAGAACGGCCAGGTGCATATGCATCGCTTGCACCTCCAAATGATGCTTCCACCTTGTACCTCAGCCTCCGCTCGCTCACCTTCAACGCACGGGCTTTGAGGTCTCGGATCTCGATGGCCAGGTTGTGCATAGCTCTCAACGTCTTCAGTGGCCTGGCCGGATTATCTTGCGTAGCCAGCCCGCAATGAGGTTGTGGTTGCAACATCGGTGGCTGTGGTGGTGCCAGAAGGTGTCAATGCAGTCCTCCGCATCATAAGCCACCTCCCTGACTTGTTTCATCCATGTTCTTATCTACAAAACAAATTCAATTAGCCATTTACTTTTTAGCAGGCATTCCAGTGATAACTATTTAATAATAACTTGTTCTCATGTACCTAGATATGCAATTGCAAAGGGCTGGGGAAATATCGATCACAGACGCTAAGAATGATGTCATCACAATTCACATATAGCTAGCTGTCAGATTAACGCTCAAAATAAAAATGCTTTAAGCTAAGCTTGCGTCTGGTTCCTGGTTCCATATGCATAAAATGTTTGGTTCCACAACCAAGAAGAAACTGATCTAGAATGTAACATTTTGGTATCACATTCGCATAAACGTACAGACAGATTAATTAGGAGGAACAATAAGCAACAGTTGACAGAAAGCATGCACATCAAACGAGTTAGTGATCTGTTTCAGTCATATGGGATGAGGAGAGGCTCCTCCCCTGGCGGCTGCCCCCGGGCTCGCAGCCGCTGGCGCAGCGACATTAGGGCTCCATGGAATGTTCCAGTGAGATTCGGGGCGTCCCTGTTCCTCACAAAGGAGAGGACGAGTTCGTCCCCGATCGACGCCATTCTCGCCTTCCAGGCAGGGGCAGCCGCGGGGCGCGCGGAGGTGCGCCACCCGGCGGGAGCGGGAGGGGCGTGTGGAGGCGCGCCGCTGGGCGGGAGCGGGCAGGGCATGAGGAGACGCGCCGGCGCTGCCGGTCGGTAGCGGCCTAGCGAGTGTAGGCAGGTAGCCGGGCGGAGGCGGCCGCGACGGGCGGAGCGCGCCGTCGAACGGGGGCAGCCGAGGCAAGCGGGGAGACTTTGGCATTTCATCAAAAACGGGTTTCACAACTGGTTTCAAACTTTTATCATAGGTTTCACTCGTTTACTGTTATAAAACTAGTGTAACTCGCTGAAATATATTTTAGATAGTTTGAATTAAAAAAAAACCCCATATCTTTCCACTTCTACCCCTACCTGTTATCTTCATCAAAACGGATGGAACAACAAAACGGATTGGCCCTCTCCTCCTCCATCACCAGCGACATCAGCCGGCACAAGCCTGCCACCACGCCGCTCCCCTCCCGTGCCGACACTGGCCTTCCCCATGCCGCCCCTCCCCTGCCGGCACAGGCCTGCCACCACGCCGCTCCCCTCTCGTGCCGACGCTAACCTTCCCCAACGATGCCCCCTCCCTTGCCGGTGCCGGTGCAGGCCTGCCCCCACGCCGCCGCTCCCCTCCAATGCCGACGCTGGCCTGCCACCACGGCGCTCCCCTCCCGTGCCGACGCTGGCCTTCCCCCACGCCGCCCCCTCCCCTGCCAGCACAGGCATGCCCCCACACCGCTCTCCTCCCGTGCCGGTGCTGGCCTTCCCCCACGCCACCCCCTCCTTTGCCGACACAGGCCTACCCCCACGCCTTCTCCTCCCCTGCTGGTGCAGGCTCGCCCCCCATGCCTCCCCCTCCACTGCAGGCGTCAGCTTAAGCCGTAGGCTATAGCCCCTCCTAGCCAGCACCGCTCCACTTCGACGCCGCCCAAATGGATGGGAGTAGCAGTTCGACGGGGGCCATCCATAGGGCTGGGAGTAGAGTCCTTCTCCCTCTTGTCCACTGCGACAAATGCAAATGCCGCATTGTCAAGGCATTGATGGCAAAGACTGAGGAGAACTATGGGCGCATGTTCTACATCTGTCCAACTCGAACGGTTCTATGATTTGTTCTATTTTGTTTGTAATTCATGTGTTGTATTGTTCAGACAATTGAATTTTCTTTGCATTGGTGACAGATGGATGGTGGTGGATGTGACTTTTGGAAGTGGCAGGAGGACTATGAGCAATGGCTAGTTGATAACAAGCATGTGCCACCCTCTTATCAGCCTGTTTTTCAGAGCACTAAGATGTCACAACCAGAAGAACAGTCCAAGGGAGATGGTGGGCAACCAGAGCAGTTCAAGGACCTGACAGGAATAGCTAGAGAGATTATGTTCTTGCTGAAATAATTGATATTAGTTTGTGCACTTCTACTAGTGACCAATTTGTATGGAATTGTTAAGAGTGGATGATGAGTGTGCTTTCTGTACTTGTAGCACTTGTGTGCTGAAATAAATGAATGGAAGTACTCATTAGTGACTTGTATCATATACTGTGTCATGTGTCATGTGTCTTTTGTGACCAATTTTCTATAGAATTTGAACAGAATTTTAGACAGCATTTTATGAAAAATTTTGACAGAATTTTGACAGAGTTTTGACTGAATTTTAATAGAATTTCAACACATTTCAACACTTAAGGAGTCAACACATATGAGAATGACATACATGATATCTCCATACATGGTAGAAGTTCAAATATAAGGTCCCTTGATCATGGAGCTTTTCTATGCTTTGCTTGCTCCGAGGATCACAGAGATTACTACTTGTACCAGCTAGTAGCTAGCTAAGCCAAGAGCTTTCTGGTCGCTCGCTTGTCATGATTAGGCACTGCTCATCGTCATAGGATCCATTACCTGACGGCAGCCTGATGGATAGGCATAGATCCTAGAGCATGACACCATTTGAGGAGCATTTCAACGACAGGTAATGGCTAAGGTCCATTCTCAGCAATCAGGTAATAAGCTAATCAGAACAAGCAGTTCTATAAGCTAAGGTCCATTCTCAGCAATCAGGCATAGATCCAAGAGCATGACACCATTTGAGGAGCATTTCTATGAGCAGTCACAGGTTCATAGATGCAAATTCTGGGCTACACTTTTGCATCTTTTGGCAAACAGAACAAGCAGTCCAGCACCTTATGCTCCAGAAATATAAACCGGAAAACAAAAGCAGCACAGCAGCTCAGAGGAGCTGCGAACATAAGCAGCAACAGGACCGACATTGTCAAGTACGATACCACATACTTTGGTTGCACAAGACGACAAAAGTTTCAAATGTGAAATCAAAGTTTACGATGACCCTAACAGATTTAGCTGCAAACAGAAGCACGCAGCCAAGTTTATTTTTCTTCTGGAGGTTTAGCTCCCTTAGTACTCGAGTTCCCAGCGATGCTGGTAAATGGCAACAGCCTCCTGGGTGACATTAGGGCAACCTGACAAATTGATTCTCTTCAAGTTGGTCATATTTTTCAGGTGGTCTTCCTTTTCCTTGGCACCAGCTTCTTTGCAATTGTCTTCTTCGTTGTTTTTCCCTGGGTCTTGCTGGGAGTACTTGTGTCTTCTCCCATCAGACTATGTATTGGCTGAGCACTTGTGCCTTCTCCCATCAGACTGTGCATTGGCTGAGCACTTGTGCATTCTCCCATCAGACTATGCATTGGCTGAGCACTTGTTTCTTCCTTCATCAGAAGCGAAAGTTGTCTGACATTTGAAAAAAGTTTGTAATTAATGAAACAAAATATTGGACATATAAATGAATAACAAAATATTGGACACTTGTACCTTCGTGTCAACCTATTAGGACTATCCTGCAGCGCTGTTTCCCTTGTTCTGGTGGGACTTTGTGACTGGTGGGACTTGTCCACATTCATTCTCAGGCTCTCCAGAAACATGCTTTTTTGTCCTCTTTGTAGGGACCTTAGCATTTTGGCCATACTTAGTAGTATTTGGCCTAGCCTTCCTTTTTGGTGGTTTCTTAGTCCCATTAAGTCTGCACTTGTAACTAGTTTCTCCATGTCCTAATTCTCCACATCTCTTGTATTTTCTTTCCCCTCTAATCAGTTGCCTCTTACCTTTAGCAGCCTCAACGACCTCCAATTCAGCATCTTTGTCAACTTCATTTGCAGCCTCTTTGGCAACCTTCTTGGTTTTGCCACCACTGCCTCCTTCCAAACAACCTTTAATTCTCAGTTTTCTGTACCTTCCAACACCTTTTTTATCTAGTGGTGCCCCAACAGGAAAATGAATATCAACTTTTGGCCACTGTGTCTTATCTAGAAGTGGTTCTATCAGCCTCTTATTTGCATTTTTGAACCTCTACACAGAGTAATAGTCATGAACGAAGTCCTCCAACTTTACATCAGCACTTTGTTAGGCTGTTATCAAGACCAAAGCATGCCGACAAGGCTTTCCAGTGTGCTGCCATTCAAGACAGGTACATTCATACAAGGATGACTTGACAACATGTCTATTATGTATGCTGGTAGTGTCATGTACTTCTACAGCAAAACAACCCACCTTCACAACGGTCAGGTTTCCTAATCTCCTAGTCCTTGCTTTCAGTATAGTTAGGATAGCAGGTAGGATGTTACCCTCAAGTTTCTCTGAAATCAACCTTCTCTTGTTCCATAATACCATTATCATCTCTCTAATTTTGTCAGCAAGCTCAACTACACGAAGATCCTTCCAATCTCTAATCCAATTATTAAAAGACTCTGCAAGATTGTTGGTAACATAGTCGCACTTAATTTCTTGATTGAAAGCACTTCTCATCCCATCCACAACAATTTGTGGTGGTTATGAAGCCATTCCAATACTTCAGGGCAAGCTGTCACAATTTTCATGGAAGAAATATTGGAAAACTTCAGGCCTATATGTCCTTGCTGTAGGATACATTTTTGAAAAAATATCTCCACCAAATCTTTTTATGAAATTCTGCATTAGATGCCTAAAGCATTCTCTATGCTTAGCATTAGGGAAGACATCTTTAACAACTTTCTCTAAATCTTTGCATGCATCAGTGCAAATAGCAAGTAGTGGTAGGTTTCCTATTGCTTTGAGTAGCTGAGTCATGAACCATGTCCAGTTATCTATTGTTTCCTCATCTATGAAACCAAAAGCTAGAGGGTACATCCAATTATGACCATCTATTGCAATAGTTGTAGCCAAATGTCCATTCCACCTACCATTAAGTGCAGTTGAGTCTACGCTCAGATAAGGCCTACAACCCTCTAAAAACCCTCAATGCAAGGACTTAATGCACAAAAAATATGTGGAAGTAAACCTTGCCATCTACCTCCTTTAAGTCAATTTCAATCACACTACCTGGTGATCGCTTCAATACCTCTGCCCCCCAGCTGAACAACATTTGGAAGCTCTCCTCCCAGCTGCCAAATATTTCCCTCAAGGCAATATTCCTTCCCCTCGCCACTGTGTCATAGTGAATTTCACACTTGTGTTTCTCTTGTAGCTTCTTCTGCAATTCTTTAGGGCCCATGTTGGGAGTCTTCTTAAGGTGGTGAATAGCCTTTGATGCTACCCAGCAACTTGTTGGAGTGGTGGTCTTCCTCCTTGCACTAGAAGAGCATATATGCCGAGAAATCAAACATGTGACCTACAAAATACCAATGAATTAGATATTGATCAGCAACAAAAAAATGGAGAAAAATGTTAGCCACTAGTTAAACACCTTAATGGTTGCCCCATCAGGTTGCCTCCTTCCAACAATATGCCACAGGCAACCTTCTGCATTGCAATCCCTAATGTACAGTTGTGGCTCAGATTTCATTATGTGCAGCTCGAACTTCTCATTTATTGCAAACCGCCTCATAGCCAATCTGAATTCTTTCATGTTAGGGTACACACTACCAAGTCCATACAAGGGTTGTTTGGGTCATAGACTAATATTCTCTCCCCTAGCAATGATCATCAACAGGAATGGCAGCCCCAGCTATGTCAATCTCCCCCTTAATAGTGGCATTCCTATTTTCAGGTCCATTTTCCATCTCTGTAGAAGCCTGCTGCTCTTGAGATCGATGTTCATCATCCTCGGTTCTCAAACCCAACAGACAAAATAATTGATTCTCATCAATTATTTCTTGCCTGCCCTCACCCTCTTCATCATTTGTGTCAACAATCTGTAGGTTGTCCCATTCAACACCTCCATAATATTCTATAGCCAATGCATTGCCACTAACATCACCACATCCATGGTCTATAACCTTTGCATTTACCCAACATCACAACTGTCTGCTACAGTATCTATTCTAAGCTCAGGCTCCACATCGAGCCTGGATAAAGCGAATGCAAGAAATATAGTTAAAATTCTATTCGAACAACTCTATCAGTGTTTTGAACTATGTTCGAGGACTACAAATACAAGAGAGAGAGAGAGTGCATACCAAGGAATTAGATCACTCCAACTGCAATCCATGGGGGTGACGCCAGCTTAGGGGATGCGCCGGCCTAGCGTGGCAACCTAGGCGCTGCCCTGGCCCACGACCTAGGGTGGAGCTAAGGCAGGAGGTGGCACCTGGCCTAGGGCGGCGGTGGCGCTTGAATGGCTTGGGGCGGTGGCAGCGCTTGGATGGCCAAGCAGAGGCAGGAGGTGGCACCTGGATGGCCGAGCGAAGGCAGGACACGGCACCTAGTGTGGCGTGGTGGCAGGCCTATGCCGGCAGGGGAGGGGGCGGCGTGGGGAAGGCCAGCGCCGGCACAGGAGGGGAGCGGTGTGGTGGCAAGCCTGTGCCGGCTGATGCCACTCGGGATGGAGGAGAGGGCTGATCCATTTTGTTGTTCGATCCATTGTGATGAAGATAACAATAGGTAGGGGTAGAAGTGGAAGGATGTGTCTTCTTTTGTTTTCTACGAATTCAAACTACCCAAAATATATTTCAGCGGGTTACACCAGTTTCATAATGGCAAACGAGCGAAACCACTTTGAGGGATGGTAAAAGTGTGAAACCAGTTTTTGATGATGGGTGAAATGCCAAAGTCTCACAAGCAGGAGGTGGGTGGCCGAGCTGACAGCAGTGGCGGTGGCTGGAGATTCTACTCTGGGCAAGGCGGGGGCTCTTCTGGCTAGGCGGGTGGGCTCATTGTGAACAAAAGTGCGAACAAACAAAGAAGAACAAGTTAACGGGAGGCTGACAAGCAGGGCCCACATGATGGTAGTTAACAGATCCGAAACTATCCTCCATGGTCTCCTCCTCTGTCTCTACTAGTACCAAACACACTATTCTCTCATCTCAATCAAATAAACACATGATCATCTCAACCAAAATATTGGAATAAATGCCCTGGGTTTAGAATAGAGTAAAGTGCACCGCAAATCCTTAAACTTTTAGTGGCTTCCCATCTGAGTTCTCCAACTAAAAATGTTACCACCTGAGTCCTTGATCTATCTGTCCCATGCACCAACAGTCCAAAACATGCCACGCGCACCTCGGGAGCTGACGTGCTTTGGAGACTGGAGGTGGACCCATTGCCCATTTTGCAAATAAACCCCTGCTCCATTTCTCTGTCTCACATCTCACTCCTAAGCCCATCGTCTCTCTCCCCAGTCCCCACTCCCCTTTGCTCAAGTGTTGAGTCATCGTCCACCATCAATCCTGTCCTAGTGGAAGCACTGGATTAGCGTGGCGAGCATGAGGTCGATGGTCCGCAGCACGAGCATCTCCCCGAGGCACCTATGGCTTTCCTATCCCAAACTGTAGCATTAGCCAACCCTCGTCCTTGCCGTCACACAACCGCTCCACCTCTGGCCTGAACTCTATCGGGTCTTCCCACACCGCAGGGTCCCTATGGATGGCTGAAAGGTCCTTGTTTGGTTTTGGTAATTGAGTGACAACCTAGGTGGACTAATTGTGTTTAATGTGAGATACACAGGAAATTAGTCCATATGTACATGTGTGTGAACAACATATGCCATGGAGGTGAAAATAGCTTGGAGATGTTGCAAAGCTCACACATGTGATGATGAAGGAGCTCATTGCACATGAGACATGACATCGAGTCATGTGATCAAGGTGGAGAAGATCAAGACATGACTTGGCTCGACAGACCGGTTGCAAGTGTGAAGGGCAAGTTGTGTGATAACTTGGCGCCGATGGACCAAAGCAACGGTGAAGAGCAAGTGAAGTCAAGATCGATGAACCAATATGATCACGTGATGATATGGAGTGGATCATATCATTGTTGATCATATTGGTGCATGTGTTGCATCGACATTGGAGGAGATGAAATAGAATGTGCAAGGCAAAGGTATAACCTAGGGCATTTTATTTCACCAGTTATAGGTGTGTAGAGAAGTTGATGACTGGGTTTAGAATAGATGGCCATACTATCAAGAGGGGCAAACTTGTTTGCATATCGGTCATCTAGTGCCACTCGAGTGATCTAACTTTGCATCATTGCTAGGATCGAGTGGCGTGGCAAGTTGAGTGGCTAATCCTTTAAAAATGATTATGAAAATGCTAACACACATGCACATGGTGGTGTACACTTGGTGGTGTTGCCACATTTGCAAAGGAGAAGAAGTTGGAGTTGTTGCTGATCAACTCGGTGAAGAAATGGAGGTGAAAAAGTGTCACTATGAGTGATCGAACGCAGGACCTACGCGTCCGGTCTTGCTCAGTAGTGAAGGCACAGTCTTGGCTGTGTGACATGATGCTGGCACGAAGTGGTGATCTAATTCGTCGAGGGTGCGTCCGGTCAGCAGTGACATAGGGTGACGTAGGCGACGTTATGTGCGCTGTGAAGACCTGACGCTAGCAGGCGTCCAGTCATGCACCCTCGGATGCATTAGGTCATTGTTTTGCCGCATAGGAAGCTCTCTAGAAATGACCTAATGCTGGGAGGCTGAGTTGATCAGCGCATCTAGTCATCTATTCGCTACGGGCGCGGTTACATTGACCTAACGTGGGGCTAGCACGTTTGATCTCTAATCGGTGCATCTAGTCCTTCATCAACACGCGCGGGGAGGCTCTCGACCGTTGGAGATCAGGCGGCGCGAATTTGAAGGCAATGACACGTGGAGGTCATCCATTGATCGGACATAAGGACCGTGCGTTAGGTTGATTCGACCTGTGCGTCCGGTCGTCCTGCAGACAGCTATAGTGAGGGGTACAACGGCTCTTTTCTCATGGGGGCTATAAATCCAAGCATTGGTCGCCCTTGGTGAAAGCTCTAGTTTGGTTTTGGTGAATTGATGAAACCCTAAGTGCTAACCTAGTTTATTAAAGTGATCATGAGATAGGTAGCACATTCCAAGTGGTGAAGCAAATGGTGAAGATCATGATGATGGTGTGGATATGATGATCAAGTGCTTAGACTTGGAAAAGAAGAAAGAGAAAAACAAAAAGCTCAAGGCAAAGGTGAAACTTAATAGGAGCTTTTTGGTTTGGTGATCAAAATACTTAGCGAGTGTAATCACATTTAGGATAGATGGTCATACTATTAAGAGGGGAGCTCTTATCGGACAACTCGATCATCTAGTACCACTAGGTGTTGGAAAACTTGCATATGCATTTTAAGCCTAGTGCACATTCGGTGAGAAAGTGATTGACCTTTGAAAAATGATTGTGAAAATGCTAACACACTTGCACGTGATGGTGAAACACTTGGAGTGTTAGCACATTTGCAAAGGTGATGAAAAAGGTGAAGAAAAGGAGGCATTGCTGAGCTCAGGGTGCTGCCATAAGAGCACCGCCATGCCCTATTCGGTGCACCGCCACCCCTATAGCAGTGACCAGCAGAGGAGGCCGAGAGTAGCGGGTTGCCCTAGAGGCACCGCCACCCTATCTAGTGGCACCGCCATCCCTAGGGTAGTGCCCACCTAGACTTTGGTCGAGAACAGCAGTGGAGGAGCGGGCACCGGTGCGTCCGGTGTTCACCACCATGGAGAAGGCGATGCACCTCCTGGTCACCGCCATTGATGGGGTGGTGGCACTGCCTCTTTTATCCAGAGAGCAGGGGAAGGGTGCTAGTAACCGCCACCTAGATGGCGGTGCACCACCATAAAAGTCTAGAGAAGAGGTATTTTGGGGGGGGGGGCTGGTTGGTCACCGCCATTCTAGGGGTGGTGCCACCGCCACCCTATCTGGTGCCCCAACAACTAGTTTTTAGCTGTTGGAAAGTGACCATTGGGAGAGGCACTGCCGTGTCTAGTGCCCTCATAGAAAGCTGCTCCAAAGGGGTAACAGCTCTATTTACTTGTGGGCTTATAAATAGAGCTAGTGACCGGCCTTGGCCACTCTCTTGGCACTTCTAACAACTGCATACACCATTTGAGAGCTGAGCACACCAGTCCACTCACTTGCACACTTGATTTCATCATCTTGAGTGAGATTGGAGAGCCTCTAGTGCATTGCTTAGTGTTATAGCATCTTGTGGCACTAGTTGGACGATTTGGGCTGGTGGAGATCTTGTTGCTCTTGGTGTTTGCCAACACCTAGATGGCCCAATGATTGGTGGATCATCGAGCAGAGAAAGGTGATTGTCTTCGACTCCGATCATTGTGATTGTGAGGGGTTCTTGTGCCTTCCCCGGTGGAGCACCAAAGACAACTCTAGTGGATTGTGCATGGCTTGTGGATCCTCATCTTGTATTGGTCGTGCGGCACCCTATTGAGGGTTTGGCGTGTGATGCCAATTAGTGCGTGAACCTCCAAGTGAGTGAATCGCCACAACGGGGACTAGCTTGCCGGCAAGCAAGTGAACATCAGAGGAAAAATCATTGTCTTGATTGTCTCCTTGGTATTAATTGATTGATCACTTGCCATGACGGTATACCTCTCTACCACTCTCTAGTATTACATTGTGCCTTTACTTGTGTAGAGCTTGTGGTGGTTGAAACTAGTTAGTGTAGCTCTTAGTTGTAATTCTCTTGCTAGTTTGCTCACCTAGGTGTAAATTAGTGGCTTAGCCTTGTTGTGATATACTAGAGATCATAGATTTTAGAATTGGGTAGGTGGCTTGCAACACAAGTGTAGTGCTAGCGCAAAATTTACTTCACCATCTTATTTACCAATCACTTGCCTTAGCGTTGTTGTAGAATTTTTTAATAGGCTATTCACCCCCCCTCTAGCCATTAGGACCTTTCAAGTGGTATCAGAGCCATGATCACCATGGTTTGAGGCTTAACAACCTTCGGTGTCAAAATAGCTCAAATCAACAACACCAAGAAGCCACCCCAATTTGATGGAATAAATTATCCATATTGGAAGTCAAAGATGACCACTCATATGAAGTCAATCAATTGAAGAGTGTGGAAGGTGGTGGAGACCAAAATTGAGATAGCCGATCTAGAGAATCTCACCGCGGCCAAAGAAGTGCTTCTCCAAAACAATGACATTGCTCTTAGTGCTATTCATGATGCTATTGATGAGGGAATATTTGAGCAAATCAAGAACATTAAAATAGCTCATGAAGCTTAGAAGAAGGTGGAAGAATCATTTGAGGGTACCAAGGCAATAAAGGGAGCAAAGGTATACATTCTCAAGGAGAAATTTGCTAGCTTCAAGATGAAGAAAGATGAGAGTGTGCTGGACATGTTTCATTGGATGGAAGTGTTTATCAATGATCTCAAAGTACTTGGTGCGAAGATGGAGGACAAGGACTTCTCCCATAAATTCTTGAGATTCTTACCTGCAAGATTTAGTATGTTGATCACCTTGCTAGTGAGGACCAGTTTGGACACAATGACACCAAACCAAATCTTAGGAGATATCATGACCGATGATGCTTATAGAGATGATGATGAGAAGGAAGAAAAGAACAAAGAGAAGAAGGATGAAAAGAAGGATGAGAAGAAGTGTGTGGCATTCAAAGATGGTTCATCATCCAAGAGCAAGGCTAAGCAAGATACATCAAGTGAAATGATGGTTCATGGGATGATGACGATGATGAAAAGATGGCTCTCTTTGTTAAGAGATTTGGCAAGTTCATAGTGAAGAAGGGCTACCATGCTAGAAGAAAGAAGTCTTCATCCAAGAACAAGGAAGAATCAAGAAGGTGCTTTAAGTGTTGAAAGCTCTAGTTTGGTTTTGGTGAATTGATAAAACCCTAAGTGCTAACCTAATTTATCAAAGTGATTATGAGATAGGTAGCACTACTCCAAGTGGTGAAGCAATGGTGATCATGACATGATGATGGTGATGGTATGGTGATGATCAAATGCTTGAACTTGGAAAAAGGAGAAAGCAAAACAAAAAGCTCAAGGCAAAGGTGAAACTTAATAGAAGCTTTTCATTCTAGTGATCGAGACACTTAGTGAGTGTGATCACATTTAGGATCGATAGCTATACTATTAAGTGGGATGAAACTCATATCAAAATGCAGTTATCAAAGTGCTACTAGATATCTAACTCATTGCATATGCATTTAGGATCTAGTAGAGTGCTAACACCCTTGAAAATGTTTGTGAAAATATGCTAACACACACATGCACAAAGGTGATACACATTGTGTTTAGCACTTGGGAGCAAGGGTTCAAAACTTCACCGGCGCCCTATATAGAAAACACAGGGTTTCATAGAGTGCACCTGATGCTGGTCACGCAGTGACCGAACTCTGAGCCAGCGTTCGGTCAGTGGCACACAGTGAAGGCCGCCCTTGGTCTCTTGACCGGACATAGGCAACCAGACTCTGGCTAAACACGGTTTAGCATTTGGTCATGATGATGTGGCAGCGCATAGAGAAGTGGGCAAGTGATCGGACGCTGGGTGAGTCCGGTCGGGTGTGACCAGAGGCGTCCGATCACAAGTGGAACCTTTCTGGAAACGATTGGACGCCAGTGATGGTGCATCCGATCACTTCGAGCAGCGTGTCTGGTCATGACTGGAACCTTACTAGAAGTGATGGGATGCCTAGGTCATGTGTCTAGAAATACACTATAGTGCATCCGGTCACAACTTAAGTGCACTCATGACCGTTGAGATCAAGCGATCAATATTTGAAGCAGGGGCCACATGGCGTGCATCGCACGAATGAATGCTGGGGTCCTGCGTCTAGTCAATATGACCGGTGCATCCAGTTGCCCCGATTTTTTAGAGAATAGAGAACCAACAGCTCTATTCATGGGGGCTCTCTCTTTAAGCCCCATGGCCAGCTCAAGCTCACTCCCTTGGCCATTTGTATTAACATAGCAACCTTGTGAGCTTAGCCAAAGCCCTCCCACTCATCTCCATCATTAATTCATCATCTTTGTGAGATTAGGAGAGAATCCAAGTGCATTGCTTGAGTGATTGCATCTAGAGGCACTTGGTGTTCGTGTTTTGTTGCGGGATTCGCTTGTTGCTCTTGGTGGTTGCCGCCACCTAGATGGCTTGGAGCAGTGGAGGAGGATTGGCATGAGTTGGTGATTGTTCGTGGCCATCTCCGGTGATTGTGAGGGGTCTTGTGCTTTCCTCAGCGTAGTGCCAAAAGGTAACTCTAGTGGATTGCTCATGTCATTGAGTTACCTCACTTGTGGGTAGGTTTTTATGGTGTCCAATTGTGTGGACGAGGTTCGTGCAACACCTCTTAGCCGCCGAACTACCAAGTGTTGGTCGACACAACGGGGACTAGCGTGCCGACAAGCACGTGAACCTCAAGAGAAAAATTGGTTGTCTCTTGCCCTTTGGCATTCTCCTGGTGATTGAGTTAGTATTCATCTTGTGATTGGTTCACTCCTCTACGCAGCGGTACAATCACCTTACTTACTCATTTACATTCCCACAAACTAGTTGTAGCAAGCTCTTTAGTGTAACTAGAATTGAGAGCTTGCTTTGTAGCTTAAGTTTATCTAGTGGAGCTCTTTAGTGTAGCTAGTATGAGAGCTCTTAGTGAGTAGTGACTTAGTAAATTGTGTGTTTAGTAACCATAGTATCTAGAATTGTTGGATAGGTGGCTTACAACCCTTGTAGAGCTAGAGCAAGTTTGATTTTCGCTATTTGTTATACTAATCAAATTGCTCTAGTTGCTTTGTAGATTTTTAAATAGGCTATTCATCCCCTCTAGCCATATTAGGACCTTTTAAGTGTGGAAGCAAGGATCATCTTGTTGCTCAATGCCCATACAATAGCAACAATGATGATGATGACAAGAAGAACAAGAAGGAAAAAAAGAGAAGAAGGACAAGATGACCATCAAGAAGAAGAAGAAGGGTGGTTCATATATGGTCACTTAGAATAGTGATGCTTCCTCAAGTGATGATGACAAGACCATCAAGAAGAAGGCTCTTGCAAGCATTGCTATAAATGAGAAGCCTTCCCTCTTTGACACTCCATCATGCTTCATGGCTAAGGCCACTAAGGTACAAACTTATGATGATGATGTGATAAGGAACATGATAACAAAAATGAAAATGAAAGTGATAGTGATGATGATGAACCTACTAAAGATGAACTACTTGATATGTTAGATGATGCTAAGGAACATTTTGACATTAAGAGAAGGGAATGCAAAAGCTTACGTAAGGAACTAAAAGCCCTTAAGCAAGCCTTGGATGAGCTCAATGCATCTCATGAGAGGCTAGAGGAAGCCCATGAGAAGCTTGGCAAGGCTCACAAAAAGCTTGAGAAAGCTCATTCCTCTCTACTTAATGAGCAAAATGAGAAGGAACATGTTGTAACATGTGACAAAGGCTTAACTTGTGATATAATTGATGAATCATTCTATAAGCCTATTATTGTTGCTCCCACTAACACTTCTTGTAGCACATCCACTTCTAGCTCATCTAGTAGTGATGGTTTAACTTATGATGCCTCACTAATGGTTGAGAATGAGACACTCAAAAAGGAGATAAAAGAGCTCAATCACATATTGGCTAAGGCCTATGGTGGTGAGGACCGCTTGCTTATGTGCTTGGGTATCTAAAGAGCTTCTCTCTACAAAGAGGGATTGGGATATACCCTCAAGAAAGGCAAAGCGGTCTTTGATCCTCACAAGACTAGTTTTGTGAAGAACAATGGTCGGTTTTATACTAGTTACAAGCAAGTTGGTCATGTAGAGCAAAAGTGCATGAAAAAGAAGCCTTAAGCCACTGTATCCTTTATTAAGCTTGATTCTTTCTATGTGCTTACCAAGGGTACAAATGGTGTGAAGGCTAAGTTCATTGGTGCACCATGGATGGGCTCAAAGGAGAAAGCCATTTGGGTGTCAAAGAGCTTAGTAACTAACCTTCAAGGACCCAAGCAAGTTTGGGTACCTAAAAAGAATTGATCTTCTTTTGTAGGTCAATTATAAAGCCTAAGGAAGGCATTGGGTTCTTGATAGTGGGTGCACTCAACACATGACCGGTGATGCAAGAATGTTCAACTCAATCAATACCAATGACAATGATGGTTATGATTGTATCACATTTGGTGACAATGGCAAAGGCAAGGTCCAAGGGAGTGGTAAAATTGCAATATCCAATGACATGAGTATTTCCAATGTGTTGCTAGTTGAGAGCTTAAACTTCAAATTGCTATATGTGGCTCAATTATGTGATCTTGGATTCAAATGCATATTTGGGGTAGATGATGTAGAGATCATAAGTGTAGATAGCTCTAATTTGATCTTCAAAGGATTTAGATATGAGAATCTATACTTGGTTGATTTCAATGCTAGTGATACTCAATTATCAACATGCTTGTTCACTAAATCTAGTATGGGTTGGTTATGACATAGAAGGCTTGGTCATGTTGGAATGAAACAATTGAATAGATTGATTAAGCATGACTTGGTTAGAGGTTTGAAAGATGTTGTGTTTGAGAAGAATAAGCTTTGTATCTCTTGTCAAGCCGGCAAACAAGTTAGAAACACCCATCCTAAGAAAAGCATAATGAGCACTAGCAAGGCATTTGAGTTATTACACATGGATTTGTTTGGGCCAACATAATACACTAGCATCAGTGGAAACAAATATGGCTTTATGATAGTGGATGACTATACTAGATACACTTGGGCATTCTTTCTAGTGGACAAGAGTGATGTGTTTGCAACATTCAAATCATTTGTCAAGGGCATTCACAATGAGTTTAAATCAACCATCAAGAGAGTTAGAAGTGATAATGGTAGTGAGTTCAGGAACACAAGAATTGATGAGTTGTATGATGATTTTAGAATTAGACATCAATTTTTGGCTAAGTACACTCCATAATCAAATGGCCTTGTTGAGAGAAAGAATAGAACACTCATTGATATGGCAAGGTATATACTTAGTGAGTATAATATGAGTCAATCTTTTTAGGCCGAAGCTATCAACATGGCTTGCTATTGTAGCAATCGCTTGTACTGTCACCCATTGAAAGGGGACATCATATGAGCTATTGAATGGTAGAAAGCCAAATATTGCATATTTTTGGGTCTTTAGTTGCAAATGCTATATCTTGAAGAAAGGCACTAGATTGGGAAAGTTTGACAAGAATTGTGATGAAGGATTCTTACTTGGATAATCAACCACTAGCAAAGCATATAAAGTTTGGAATTTGACAAGTGGTACTCCTGAGGAAGTACATGATGTTGAATTTGATGAAACCAAGGGTTCCCAAGATGAGAATAAGAACTTAGATGATGTTAGAGGCATTCAACTTTCAAATGCCATGAAAAACATGGATATTGGTGAATTAAGGCCTAGTCAAGTGAATGATGATGAAGATGATCAAGTGCAAGTGCTCTCTAACTCAAATGTGCAAATTAATACTAATCAAGCAAGTACAAGTGGCTCTCATGACAATAAACAAGATCAAGTGGCTAGTACATCATCTCAACCCAATGATCATATTGCAAGCAATGTTCCAATACTCCAACCAACTCATATTGCAAGAGATCATCCATTAGACACTATAATTGGAGATATTTCTAGAGGTGTACAAACAAGATCAAGATTAACATCATTTTGTGAACACTTCTCATTTGTGTCATCCATTGAACCAAAGAAGATAGAAGAAGCATCAAAGGATGTTGATTAGGTGAATGCTATGCATGAGGAATTGAACAACTTCACAAGAAATCAAGTATGGGAATTAGTGAAAAGACCAATGGGACACAATGTGATTGGAACCTAATGGGTCTATAGAAACAAGCAAGATCAAGATGAGATAGTAGTAAGGAACAAAGCAAGATTAGTAGCACAAGGATACACTCAAGTGGAAGGTCTTGACTTTGGAGAAACATATGCCCCGGTTGCTAGATTGGAAGCAATTAGAATCTTGCTAGCCTATGCTTATGCCCACAACATCAAGCTCTATCAAATGGATGTCAAGAGTGCATTTCTCAATGGCTACATCAATGAAAAAGTTTATGTTGAGAGACCTCTAAGTTTTGAAGATGACAAGAAGCCCGACTATGTGTACAAGTTGAAGAAGGCTTTGTAGGGCTTGAAGCAAGCACCTAGAGCATGGTATAAGAGGTTGAGAGATTTCCTACTCTTAAAAGGATTCATGATGGGCAAGGTTGACACCACTCTTTTTACCAAAAAGATTAGCAAAGACTTGTTTATGTTGCAAATCTATGTTGATGATATCATATTTAGATCAACCAATCAAGACTTTTGTGAAGAGTTTGGGAAGATGATGGCTAATGAGTTTGAGATGTCCATGATTGGAGAGTTGAGTTACTTCTTTGGTCTTTAAATCAAGCAATTGAAGAATGGTACATTTGTGAGTCAAGGCAAGTACATCAAAGACATGCTCAAGAAGTTTGGCATGAATGAAACAAAGGCCATAAGTACACCAATGGGAACAAATGGTAATTTGGATAGTGATGCAAGTGGCAACATGGTGGATCAAAAGTTGTATCGGTCTATGATTGGATGCCTACTCTATGTGATCGCATCTAGGCCGGATGTCATGTTTAGTGTGTGCATGTGTGCAAGATTTCAAGCCTCACCAAGAGAAAGTCACTTGAAGGCTACAAAGAGAATATTGAGATACTTGAAGCATACACAAAATGTTGGTTTGTGGTATTCCAAAGGAGTAAAGTTTGAGCTAGTTGGTTACTCTGGCTCAGATTATGCGGGATGCAAGATTAAAAGGAAGAGCACCTCGGGCACTTGTCAACTATTGGGAAGATCACTTGTTTTATGGTCATTAAAGAAGCAAAATAGTATTGCATTATCAACCGCTGAAGCCAAATACATATCCACCGGTAGTTGTTGTGCATAAATACTTTGGATGAAGGCCACCTTGAATGACTTTATAATCAAGTTCAAGAAAGTGCCATTGCTTTGTGACAATGAGAGTGTAACTAAGCTCACCAACAATCCGGTTCAACATGCAAGAACAAAGCATATTGATGTCCACTATCATTTCATTAGAGATCACCAACAAAAAGGGGACATTTGTATTGAGAGTGTGGGCACCAAAGATCAACTTGCCGATATATTCACCAAGCCATTGGATGAGAAAAGGTTTTGCAAGCTTAGGAATAAGTTGAACATATTGGATTTCTCAAATATGTATTGATGTACCCCCCACTTATATAACATGTCTCTCCTTTGAGCAACCAAGGTAAAAGTTGATTGGCATGGCATACATTCTTGCTAAGGACATGTTTAGTGCATCTAGTCATTCCTCATGTCTTTTAGGCTCATTCATAAAAATCAAATGAATTTGATGCTTGTATGGTACCACTATTGCTTCTATGCTTGACTTGATCTACGGGTAGCAGATGACATGTTTGTGGGCTTGTGAACCTAGTGTTTGATCTAGAAAATTAGCTATAAGTGTCTAACTCAACATGGTACAAGATAACCCTTATTTGGAGGTGTGAAGAAGCTTGTCCTTGGATCAAACCGAGTTAAATATCCTTAGCAAGTGTTCTAGATTGGACCAATTTTGGGAAAATAATCCTCACCCCATTGATTGACATTGATAATCTTAACCTATCTCAAATTGAACATTTGTGGTCATTGATGACAAAGGGGGAGAACTTTGATATAGGAGGAGAAATATGACAAAGTAAGGGGATCAATTGGGAGCAAGCTCATAAACTTGATTGGTGCATTTGAATGTGCATTTCATATGTTTGCTTGCATAGCACAAGTTTTTAAATTTAAAAAATTTCATGCTTGTGTGGTAGATGCTAGTTGTAGGTTTGATTGATGAAATGAAAGACTAGCATGCATAGGTTGAGTAACTAGACTTATGTTTATATTATGAAAACTAGACCCTTGCTTCTAATATTGATCTCACGGGGTATTCTAGTTTTTGTGTGCATGTCTAGTTACTAATGGTGCTAAGGCTGGTATATTGGTGCATTCCGATTGGTATCACGCTTCAAAGGTCCATCTCTTATACCTTAGCATTATTTGGTAGACATTACTCTCCCACAACTCAAATCCATGCATATGTGTAAGCTTTCAATCCAAACTCTTAGCACATATGTAGGGGGAGCAAATTCTACTAATGGGGGTTCATGAAACTTATCCAAATCCTTTACACATGGTAAATATGCTTGGGCAAGCAACATGAATTCAATTGAATTTTAATTCATATCTTTATGAAAGGATTGTCATCAATTACCAAAAAGGAGAGATTGAAAGCTCTAGTTTGGTTTTGGTGAATTGATAAAACCCTAAGTGCTAACCTACTTTATCAAAGTGATCATGAGATAGGTAGCACATTCCAAGTGGTGAAGCAAATGGTGAAGATCATGATGATGGTGTGGACATGATGATCAAGTGCTTAGACTTGGAAAAGAAGAAAGAGAAAAACAAAAAGCTCAAAGCAAAGGTGAAACTTAATAGAAGCTTTTTGGTTTAGTGATTGAGACACTTAGCGAGTGTGATCATATTTGGGATAGATGGTCGTACTATTAAGAGGGGAGCTCTTATCGGACAACTCGATCATCTAGTGCCACTAGGTGCTAGAAAACTTGCATATGCATTTTAGGCCTAGTGCACATTCAATGAGAAAGTGATTAACCTTTGAAAAATGATTGTGAAAATGCTAACACACTTGCATGTGATGGTGAAACACTTGGAGTGTTAGCACATTTGCAAAGGTGGTGAAAAATGTGAAGAAAAGGAGGTGTCACCGGGCTCAGGGTGTGCCACGGGGGCACCGCCATGCCCTATCCGGTGCACCGCCACCCTTGTAGCGATGACCGACAAAGGAGGCCGAGAGTAGCAGGTTGCTTTGGTGGTGCCGCCACCTTGTTCAGTGGCACCGCCACCCCTAGGGCGGTGCCCACCTAGACTTTGGGTGAGAGCAGTAGTGGAGGAGCGGGCACCGGTGCGTCCAATGTTCACCATCATGGAGAGGGCGGTGCACCGCCTGGTCACCGCCATTGGTGGGGCGGTGGCACCGCCTCTTTTATCCAGAGAGTAGGGGAAGGGCTGCTGGGCACTGCCGTGGGCACCGCCACTCGGATGGTGGTGCATCGCCATAAAAGTCTAGACAGGAGGTATTTTGGGGGGTTGGCTGGTTGGTCACCATCATCCTAGGGGCAGTGCCACCGCCATCCTGTCCAGTGCCCCAACGGCTAGTTATTAGCCATTAGAAAGTAATCATTGGGAGGGGCACCGCCGTGTCTGGTGCCCTCGCAGAAAGCTGCTCCAAAGGGTAACGACTCTATTTGCTTGTGGGCTTATAAATAGAGCTAGTGGCTAGCCTTGGCCACTCTCTTGTCACTTCTAACAGTTGCATACACCCTTTGAGAGCTGAGCACACCACTCCACTCACTTACACACTTGATTTCATCATCTTGAGTGAGATTGGAGAGCCTCTAGTGCATTGCTTAGTGTTCTAGCATCTTGTGGCACTAGTTGGGCGATTTGGGCTGGTGGAGATTTTGTTACTCTTGGTGTTTGCCGACACCTAGATGGCCTGATGATTGGTGGATCATCGAGCGGAGGAAGGTGATTGTCTCTGACTTCGATCATTGTGATTGTGGGGGGTTCTTGTGCCTTCCCCAGCAGAGCGCCAAAGGCAACTCTAGTGGATTGCACATGGCTTGTGGATCCTCATCTTGTGTTGGTTGTGCGGTACCCTATTGAGGGTTTGGCGTGTGATGCCAATTAGTGCATGAACCTCCAAGTGAGTGAATCATCATAACGGAGACTAGCTTGCTCGCAAGCAAGTGAACCTCGGAGGAGAAATCATTGTGTCTTGATTGTCTCCTTGTTATTCATTGATTGATCACTTGCTACGGCGGTATACCTCTCTATCACTCTTTTGTATTACATTATGTCTGAAAGCATCTAGGCCCCTAGTTAGATTTTGGTGATTATTGACAATATGTGATTACTGTGACTAACATGTGTTTTGCAGAAATAATTGAGTTAGGTCACGGTAATGGAGATCGATTGGGCAATCATGGTTGTCATGCCCCTACGATGGAAATCATTTCGGTTTTCAAAGGATGGACGATAAGGTTAAGGATGGACTAGTTCTAAGTGTCGATTGGAGTTGGAGAGACACTTAGAGTAGTTTAGGACTTTGTTTTTTCCTTTGGCCATACTATTAAGGGGGGTATGAACGGGTAGCTTGACCTAGGTGAGTCTAGTGAGTTAGGTGTGGTGCACACTTGTTAAAACTAGCACTAGGTAGCTCCAAAACAGCCCTATGATCCAATGGAGCAAACTTCATTCACATATGTTTGAGAGTTGGAAGTGAATGGAGGGTCAAATACTGACTGGATGCTGGCTCAGGGTCCGGTCAGTTCATTTGGCCAAGGTGATTACGTCTGGTTTGACCGGACGCTGCGAGGTCATGGTACTGGACGCTGAGGGCTAGCGTCCGATCAACTCAAGTAAGGTTCCAGAGAGGGAAAATCATGACCGGACACGTCCAGTCAGTGCTGACCAGACACTGCCAGCGTCCGGTCACACTATAGACACTGGAGTTTGGGGTATACTGACCGGAGCGTCTGGTCACCCCGTAGAGGCACATAACGGTTTGTTTTTTAGCCCATGTTATAAATAGAGCCTCCACTCGTGTGTGGGGGTACTTTTGCTCATTCCAACAGCTGAGAAACACCTTAGAGAGTGCCAAGAAGAGCAAGGTCCTAGTGAGGTGATTGAGATTTGAGAATCCAAAAGAGAGACCTCATTAGTGAAGATCGAGAGTAGCAAAGTGTGCATCCACCTTCTCATTAGGCTTGTCATGGTCAAGTGAGAGTTCGTGCTTGTTACTCTTGGTGATCGCCATCACCTAGACGGCTTGGTGGTGATTGGGAGTTCGGTGATCACCCGGCGGAGCTTGTGAGTGACCCAACTCAAGTTGTGAGCGGTTGTGGGTGATTCACCGCGATAGAGTGTCGAAGAATCAACCCATAGAGAGCACTTGATCCTTGCGCGGATCAAGGGGGAGCTACACCCTTGCGTGGGTGCTCCAACGAGGACTAGTGGGGAGTGGCGACTCTCTAATACCTCAGTAAAACATCGCCGTGTTCCTTCCTCTCTATTTACTTTGAGCATTTACTTTGAGCAATTCAATTCATGTCTTTACATTCTTAGAATTGCTATGCAAGAGTAGGATTGAAACTTAGGTTGCAAGTCTTTTATGTGGTAGAACAATTAGGAACACTTTCTAGACACACGGGGTTAATTGGGCTAACCATATGATTTAATTATTGCAAAGAAATTTAGAATTAGCCCAATTCACCCCCCTCTTGGGCATCTTGATCCTTTCAATTGGTATTAGAGCCTCGTGCTCATGTTTTTAGGCTTAACCGCCTAGAGCAAGATGTCTCACGGGGATGGACCTCCTCCTATCTTTGAGGGAGATGACTTTCCTTATTGGAAAATTCGCATGGAGGCATATCTTGAGGCTCTAGATGTTGGTATACTTAGAGCCACCTCATAAGGCTTCCCAAAACCTCGGGATGCTACTAACCTACAAGGCGATGAGGTAAATTACAAGAAGTGGAATGCAAAGGCTCGAAACACCATCTTTAGAGGCCTTTGTAAAGATGTGTTCAATCGGGTGAGGAACCACAAAGACGCCCATGCACTATGGTCGGACGTTTGTGCGCTCCATGAGGGAACTAAGAGTGAGCATGAGGAACGCTATCATCTTGTCATAAAAAAGCTCAACTCTTTTGAAATGCTTCCTAAAGAATGTGCTAATGAAATGTATTCATGATTGAATGTTCTTGTAGAGGAAGTCAATGGGCTTGGACTCACTCAAATGCAACCATTCGATGTTGTAAGAAAGATCTTGAGTGTCCTCCCCATTGACAAATATGGGCATATTGTGACCGTGCTACATCAAGGTGATCTTTCCACCGCTACACCAACACAAATCTTGAGAAAGATCAATGCTCATGAGATGTATACGCACATCACACCTCAAGATGGCTCATCCTCTACAAAGAAGAAAGAAAAAGATTTAGCATTCAAGGCTAGCCAAGAGAAGGGCAAAGCAAGACTTGAGTATGAGAGCTCAAGTGAAGACAAAGTTGATGATGAAAGTCTTGCTCTCATGGTGAAGAAGACCGCCAAGATGCTAAAGAAGCTCAACAAGAGTGGCATCAAGTTTGATGGCAAGAAGAAGAAGTTCTTCACAAGCTCTAGAAGGAAGCCAATCTCTGAGATGGATTGCTACAATTGTGGAGAACTTGGTCATCTAGCTCACCAATACACAAAGCCCAAGAAAGACAAGTTCAAGAACAAGAACAAGGGCAAGAAAGATGACTCAAGCAATGAAGATGAAGATGAGAAGAAAAAGAACAAGCCATACAAGAAGAGAGATGGCAAGAAGAAGGATTTCCACAAGAAGAAGAGTGGAAAGGCTTACATCGTCGGTAATTGGCTCACAGACATTGATTCATCTAGTGGATCATCCGATGATGAAAGTGACAATGAGAAGGTGGCCGCCATTGCTACTGACTTATCATCTTCACCACCACCACCACCATCATCCTCTACACACCTATGCCTTATGGCCAAGGGTGAACGCAAGGTATCACATGATGATGATAGTAGTGGTGATGATCATGCTCATAATGATGATAGTGATAGTGATAGCGATGATGAATATGAGTCACCTACTTATGATGATCTTGCTAAATTACTAAAGAAATACACTAAGATCATTATAAAGACTAGAGCTAAAAATGAAAAGCTTGAGATTAAGAATGATTCTCTTTTAGCTAAATGTGAGATAGCCGAAAAGGCTAGTGTTGAGCTTAGAGAAGCAAATGATGCTATGTCATCCAAACTCAAGGAGCTCAAATCTTCTAAGAAAGAGCTCAAAGATAAACATGATAAACTTGAGTGGGTGAACAAAGAGCTCATCACTAGCCATAACAAGTTAATGGATGAATATACCACTCTTAAGGTTATTCATGATACCCTTGTTATTACCCAATGAGCCACATGATGCCACTAATGATGTTGTTAAGATTGATATAGCTACATCATGTTATGATCTTATTGATGAGAGCATTGAGCAAGGATCTAGTGGCAAAGGCAAGCAAGTGGTTGAGTGCAATGACTATGATGAGTATGTCAAGCTCAAGCATGACAATGAAAAGCTAAAGAAAGAGTTTGAAGAGTTCAAAACCCACAACACCATTGTGCTAGAAACTCTTGATCATGATGGCAACTTGATCCTTGAGAAAGAAAAGCTAAAAGAAGAAAACAAGAAACTCAAGGAAGAAAGAAACAAGGTTGCACTCAAGGAAGATAAAAGTAGTGATGCACTCAAGGAAGAGAACAAGAAGTTCAAGTTGGAAAAAGAGCATCTCAAGATTGGATTGAGCAAGTTCACTAGAGGCAAATATCTTCAAAGTGAGCTCCTAATGAACACCGTCATGAAGATAAATAGAAGTGGCATTGGGTACATGGCAAACAAAGAGAAGAAGGCTCAAGCTCAATAACAACAATCAAAGCCAAAGCCAAAGCCAAAGAGATGCTTTGAGTGTGGACAAGAAGGCCACTTTGCTCATGAGTGCCAAACTCCACCACCACAACCCTTGCCCAAGCATGCTAGACCCTTTGCCTTCAATGCTCACTACATGCTTAGAAAGGATTCTAGTGGAAAGATAAAAGTGATGTTCTTAGGTCCTCCCAACAAGAATAGGCCTAAGAAAATTTGGGTGGCAAAGTCACTTGTTGAGAAGGTGAAGGGCCCTCAACAAGTTTGGGTTCCTAAAGCTTGATCTCTTATGTGTAGGTGAACTACAAGACCGGTGGAAGTCATTGGGTTATTGATAGTGGTTGCACACAACATATGACTAGTGATTCTCGTATGTTCACCTCACTTGATGAAGAAGTAGATGGGCAAGAAAGAATCACATTTGGAGATAACTCAAAGGGCAAAGTCAAAGGATTGGGCAAAGTGGCAATATCAAATGATCATTCCATCTCCAATGTGCTATATGTTGCTTCATTGAGTTTCAACTTGCTATCTATTGGACAATTGTGTGATCTTGGCTTCCAATGTTTGTTTACCGAGAAGGAGGTTGTTGTATCCAAGAAGGATGATGATCATGTGATATTCAAAGAATTTAGATACAACAACCTATATCTAGTGGACTTCACCTCCGAAAATGCAAACTTGAAGACATGCCTATTCACCAAAACAACACTTGGGTGGCTATGGCATAGAAGACTTGCTTATGTTGGGATGAGCTCACTCAAGAAGCTTATGAAGAATGATTTGGTGAGAGGGTTGAAGGATGTGAAGTTTGAGAAGGACAAGCTTTGTAGTGCATGTCAAGCCAGCAAGCAAGTTGCAAATACCCATCCAACAAAAGCTTTCATATCAACCGCAAGAGTGCTAGAACTCCTTCACATGGATTTATTTGGACCAACAATATACAACAGTTTGGGAGGAAATCTTTATTGTCTTGTGATTGTTGATGATTATTCAAGGTATACATGGGTATTCTTCCTTCATGACAAATCTAAAGTTGCATCTTGCTTCAAGAAGTTTGCCAAGAGAGCACAAAATGAATTTGAAGTGAAGCTCAAGAAGATAAGAAGTGACAATGGGAAAGAGTTTGACAACACAAACATAGAAGCTTATTGTGATGAAGTTGGAATCAAACATGAAGTCTCCGCAACATATACTCCTCAACAAAATGGTGTAGTTGAGAGGAAGAACCGGACATTGATCACTCTTGCAAGAACAATGCTTGATGAGTACAACACCCCTGAAGCTCTATGGGCAGAAGCAATCAACACCGCATATCAAACCACCTATTCTTTCAAAAGTTCCATGGCAAGACACCTTATGAGTTGCTCAATGGGAAGAAGCCGGACGTCTCCTTCTTTAGGGTGTTTGGTTGTAAATACTACATCTACAAGAAGCGACAACACCTAGGGAAGTTCCAAAGATGTTGTGATATTGGTTTTCTTGTTGGTTACTCATCAAAGTCCAAAGCATATAGAGTATTTAATCATGCCACTAGCTTGGCTGAAGAAACATATGATGTGGAATTTGATGAATCTAACGGCTCCCAAGGAGCACATGAGAATCTTGATGATGTAGGTGATGAACCATTGAGGGAGGCTATGAAGAACATTTTGGTTGGAGACATCAAGCCTAAAGATGATGAAGATGATGTACAAGTGATTAATCCACCCTCTTCATCAAGTGTGCCACAAGATGATGAAAAAGATGGAAGAGTAGAAAATGAAGATACTCATGTCTCCCATGAACAAATGGTGGTACAAGCACAAGATGTTGATGCTCCACAACCTCCCCCTCAAGTGGTCAATAGAAGAAACACATCCCTACTTCAAGATCATCCACAAGATCTCATCATAGGGAGTCCATCAAAGGGTGTAATGACTCGATCTCAAAAACTTGCTTCATTTATTGCTCATCACTCTTTTGTCTCTTGCTTTGAGCCTACTAAGATAGAGGAAGCTCTTCAACATCCAGATTGGATAAATGCCATGCATGAAGAGTTGAACAACTTCACTCGCAATGAAGTTTGGACTCTTGAAGAGCGGCCAAAAGGTGCAAGAGTCATTGGACTAAAGTGGGTGTTCTGAAACAAGCAAGATGATCAAGGTGTTGTTGTGAGGAATAAGGCAAGACTAGTTGCAAAGGGGTTCTCTCAAGTTGAAGGTTTGGATTTTGGAGAGACCTTTGCACCGGTTGCAAGATTAGAAACCATCCGTATCCTCCTTGCATATGCATCACATCATGAAATAAAACTTTATCAAATGGATGTGAAAAGTGCATTTTTAAATGGCTTTATTAATGAACTAGTCTATGTTGATCAACCTCCCGGGTTTGAAGACCCTAGATATCCTAATCATATTTATAGGTTGTCCAAGGCACTATATGGGCTTAAGCAAGCCCCAAGAGCTTGGTATGAGCATCTTTGGGACTTCCTCATTGAGAAGGGCTTCACCATTGGGAAGGTCGACACCACACTATTCACCAAGAAGCTTGATGGGCATATCTTCATTTGTTAAGTGTATGTTGATGATATCATCTTTGGATCATCAAATGAAGATTCATGCAAAGAATTTAGTGAATTGATGTCGAAGGAGTTCGAGATGTCAATGATTGGAGAGCTTACATTCTTTCTTGATTTTCAAGTCAAGCAAATGAGAGAGGGGATTTTCATCTCTCAAGAGAAATATACTAATGATCTTCTCAAGAGATTCAAGATGGATGAATGTAAGCCAATCAAGACTCCAATGCCAACCATTGGACATCTCGACCTAGACGAGGGAGGTAACCCGGTTGATCAAACTCTCTACCGCTCTATGATTGGTAGCTTGTTGTATTTGACCGTATCTAGGCCCGACATCATGTTTAGTGTGTGTATGTGTGCTAGGTTTCAAGCTAATCCTAAGGAAACTCATTTAATTGCCGTAAAAAGAATCCTTAGGTATCTTAAGCACACACACCAAGCATTGGCCTTTGGTATCCCAAACGAGCTAAATTTGAATTAATTGGCTATTCCGATTCAGATTATGCTAGATGCAAAGTTGATAGAAAAAGCACATCCGGAGGGTGCCATTTGCTTGGTAGATCACTTGTGTCTTGGTCCTCCAAGAAGCACAATAGTGTGGCTTTGTCCACCGCCAAAGCGGAATACATTGCCGTGGGTGCTTGTTGTGCACAAATACTTTACATGAAACAAACTTTGCTAGACTATGGTGTAGTTCTAGATAAAGTACCTCTTTTGTGCGATAATGAAAGTGCGGTAAAACTTGCAAATAATCCGGTTCAACACTCTCGCACCAAGCACATAGATATCCGTCATCACTTTCTTAGAGATCATGTTGCTAAAAATGATATATCACTAGAAGGTGTAAGGACCGAGGATCAATTGGCGGATAAACCGCTAGATGAGGCAACATTTTGTAGATTGCGGAATGAACTAAATGTGCTTGATTTTAGTAACTTCACTAAAAATTGAGCTTGTGTTGTCCCTTGCATTGCATTGTAATATACAACATGTTTAATGCTTTATATTGCATATATGACTTGTCTAACATGGTTAAGATAACTACCAAAAAGCTTGCGAAGAAGCTTAACCTTGGATCAAACTTGACAAGCAACTAGATTTACTCTCAAGTATTGCATTGCATATGCATGATTGTTGTTTGTCGTTTGTCTTCAAATTGCCCTCTTATTGCCTATTTTCTTAAAAAGAATTATAGCCTAAGGCAAAATATTTTGAAAAACTTGAGGGTTTGAGAGAGGTCACTCACATCAGTCCCAATTGGTGTTTATTTGGATCTTATTGGAGTTGGGACTTGATTGGGAATAGGCAGCATGAAGGAATTTGAAGATTTCCAAAAGAAGGAGTGACCGGACGCTGCACCGGACTCTGATGTCCAGCGTCCGGTCAGTTCATAGGAGGTGAACCTGCTGCCAAAGGAGTGACCGGACGCTGAAACAGTGTTTTCCAGCGTCCGGTCAGAAGGAGCTTCAGCGTCCGATCGATGATAAAGACATCAAGGCTAGGTGACCAGACTCTGGCTGCATCCGATCGATGTCCACCGGACACATCCAGTCACGATTCCAGAGGATTTGGACCTCTCTAGAATCGATCGGATGCTAGGTGGTAGCGTGCGATCGCTACCACCGGAGCGTCCGGTCAGTAGAAAACACGCGGCATCAGATTTCTTTTCTCCATTTCCTTATCTGACTCGTGGGGGGCCACCTTATAACTAAATCCACACCGCCGTCCCTACCCTAATCCACCTAGCTCACATCCACCGCCGTTGTTCCACGCCGCCGCGACTGCTGCGTCCCAGGTCGTCGGATCCACGCACCGCCGTCGCTAGCACATGCATCGCCGTCGCTTCCACACGCGCCGTCACTGCTCGCCCGCGCACCGCTGCATCCCACACACACGCCACTGCTTGCCCTCGCGCCACCACCACCTCCTTGTTGCCTGTGCAATGTCATAGCTCACCCGTGTGCCGCCTGTCCTGCACCAGAGCACGACCATGCTAGGTGCAGCTCCTCCACGCCCGTGCCCTACCAAGCACCACCGCGCCGATGACCCACTGCAGAGCCACCACCGTCGACGAGCTTCCAGCGCTGCAGTGCCCTAGCTCCACACCCAAGCAAGCCTATAGTGCCCTACATTGGAGCCTTGCTGGTGATTTCAATCGCTAGTGCCGCCAATCCACCACTGCACACCCTGACCCTAGATTCGGTGGTTCCCCACGCGTCACTTATCTTTTCATCGGATCATCAGTTCATCAGGTAGCAATGCCCCATGTTTCAATTTTGTATCTAAATTGCTTCCTTCCTAGGGTTTCGCATCTATTAGATATATATCATATTTATATGTATATCCTTCTAATCCATCGTGCAGCAAGTCGGTGCCATTGAGATCGTGTGGCAGTTGTTAGTTAACTCGGGGCCAAGCTCGCGAGTAAGGATCGAGGCCAAGCCTCAAAAGTGTCAGCGGCAGTTGATCTTTGATAGAGGCAGTTGTTTCTTTATCAGCAGCAGTTTTTCTTTAGATTATCAGATGGCTCGCGTAAAGAATGTCGATGGTGGTCCAGGTGATGAGGATCGGAGGCCCCCGCCTCGCCAGCCTATAGATCCTAAAGGCAAAGCAACAAAGAAGCTAGCAACCCAAAAGCGAAAATATCTAGATGTGAAGACAGCTAGAGCAACTGCAGTTATAGAGGCCATAGGGCATGCCGAGAGAGGAGGTACTCATAGTGGAGTTGTTATTGCAGATCATCTGTCACTAGAAGCGCAGGGTAGACTTAAGCGTATTAAGCATCTTCATGATGGTCCACCTAGGACTGTCATGATGCAAGGACAACATCTTGCCATTGAGGAGCCTCAGCCTCAGGGGGAGTCACAGCAGGAGCCACAGTAGCAGCCCCTACCAGCAGAGCCGATAGAGCAGACTCAGGAGGGCCAGTAGGCCAAGGAGACAGAGCAGGCACTTCTGCCACAGTTACACCGCTCTAGTCACACTCATGTACCAGTTTCACCAAGGCCAGTCACTCAGAGGAGGGGTTCTCGTCCACCGCCTCACCCATAGGGTCCACCTCCAGTGACCCATCTTGACTTGAGGGCCGCCACGACCAAGCAGGTACATCAGTTGAGGTTTGTTGACTTTGAGGTATGGTTTCCACCCAGGAGGGATGAGAGAGCATCAGAGGGATTCTATACACCCCTGTAGGAGGACTTCTACAATGCCTATCTGAACAGTGGAGCAGTCTTCAGACCACAGAGAGTATGCAGCATTGAGTCTATTGTTACAGCAGCTGGAGAGCACATTTGACCCTACCTTGAATATCTGTCGAGTCTGATAGATCTGATTGGATAGACCAGATTATATGTTCCATCTTGGGTTCGGCAGTTCTATGCTTCTCTCTTTATTGACCCGCACCATCACTTTATTCACTTTGCATTCGGTGGGAGAGACTATCGATTGATGAGCACCAGGGCCAGGGAGATTCTTAGGCTTTAGGAGCAGCCAGTCAGGCTCTATGAGGTGTGCTATGGATAGACTGCACCCCCCAGACATCCTCATGGTGGCTTGGTACCCCCTATAGACTTGGTGCATCACTGCTTCACTAAGCCTTTTGGCGAGGGTTCAAGGAGGAACCCTAGTGATCTCACACCTACTGCTCACATGCTTGAGGCAGTTATGAGGAGGACGTTACTCCCAAGGATGGGATACAGAGAGGGATTGACTTGGATTCAGCTTTGGCTTATCAACTCTCTGATGTAGTAGACAGTCTTCGACATCTGGGATCTCCTTCTATCAGAGATGGAGGATACTATTGCCGAGGGCTTCAGAGGTCATAGGTAGCTACCCTATGCTCACTAGGTCACTTTTCTTATCCACAGAGCTATGTCAGAAAAGTCACTTGAGATGATTGCTAAGTACAGTGGTGCCACGATAGAGTTCCCTGCTTATAACCTATCTCAGATGATTCAGCATAGTACACCACAGGCACCGAGTCAGCCATGCCGTCATCTAGAGGTGCCCGAGTCTGTAGCCCAGTAGGATGATATCATCAGGGGTATTGTAGCTACAGAGGAGGAGGAGCTTGCTCAGCAGGAGGGGTTGGTCACTAGCGAGCCTAGTGATAGTTCTGATGATGATTACCAGCCCATTCCATAGATGCCTCCATGACGACATGATGCTAAGGTCGATAGCTCTAGTTTAGCGCCACCTGCCCTGTAGACTGACCCTGCTCTTGCTATACTTGAGCGAATGAGGCAGGACCAGGCCAGACAGGCTTAGGAGACAGCTGCTACACTTGCACAGTTCTAGACTCGGTAGGACGAGTTCCAGCACCAGTAGCTTGTTATTCAGCAGCAGACCCAAGCACTACATCAGCAGCAGTAGGCTATGCATCAGCAGTAGATACTCATGCAGTAGCAGTAGCTTCTTGGGTTCATGTAGCATGCAGTGCAGGCTATTAGGGCCCCACGACCACAGACTATGCCCCAGCTTGGTTAGCCTGCCACCACTTCCATGACTCCAGCGTTATAGCCTAGTGGGCTTCAGAGTTAGGGATAGCCACCAGCACAGTATGCTTCTCCTATAGAGCAGGTGTCCTAGTGGTTTGCTACATCAGTGCTAGCCCTATAGTTCACACCATTTTGTATGGGCTTCACACCGGCTAAGACATCATCGCTGCTAGAGCCAGAGACCACAGTGTCTAGGAGCCTTGGTGCTTCCTTTAGTGAGTTGATAGGGTAGCCCACTCCTCCATACCTGCATGTTCCAGGACCTTCTATGGCTGCACCTATCACAGCGATGACAGAGACGCTCCCCTCTTTAGTGGCATCATCTGAGCCAGCTGCTTCAGTTATACCATCTCAGCCTACAGTAGCACCAGTTCCTGATCCGACCCAGGCTGCTTCAGCGTCAGTACTAGCTATAGAGGGTTAGACAGCTCAGAGCTCTAGATCAGACGATGATGGCACCTAGTTCCACCTTGCTCCTCATACCTCAGTGCCCGACTCGTCCGCTGTAGCCCCACCGACCGACCCATAGGTTTTGGTGTTTGACGCCAAAGGGGGAGAGGGTTCGAGTATGTTAGGCTTAGGGGGAGCTACTTATCTAGGGGGAGCTTAGTTATTATATTAGCTTATCTATTTACATTTGGAGTTTCTATTTGTGAGATACACTATTATGCTTTTGTGTGTGTGATACATTATGCATTCATGTTTACTATTATATCTATGTGATAGTGATACCTACATGATTGTGATATATGACATGTGTGCTCTCTACTTTGAATTCTTTATATGTCATATCACTTGTGTTTTGCTCATTTGCCTTTGCTTCTGCATTTTACTCCAATGCAAATGAGCTTTATTACTTGTACTCATGCTTATTTCATATCTTTTGAGTACATCGTGATGGCTTGGGTCATATAAGCTTGTCTAACACCTTTGTTCTTATTGCCTAAAGCTTATATGATCCAAGCATGTTAAAAACCTCACCTCTTTCACATACTCGAGGTAGTATTGTCATCAACCACCAAAAAGGGGGAGATTGAAAGCATCTAGGCCCCTAGTTGGGTTTTGGTGATTAATGACAATACGTGATTACTATGTGTTGGGTACCATAAAAAGGGGTCCCTAAGCAAGAACCGAAAAATCGCTTAGACCTTGTAAATATCGAAGCCAAGAGACAACCACCAGCAAACCCCCACCTTATCCAAGGCGGCCCAGAATGAAACCACAAGGCCTCAGACAAGGTACTGGTTTTCTGACTCGCCTAAGGCCCTGCGCCACAAGGCCTCAGACAAGGTACCGATTCTCCGACTCACCCAAGGCCCCGCGCCATGAGGCCTCAAACGAGCACCCAGTTACTGACTCGCTCGAGGCTGGCTCAGCATCAACCCCATCACCGTCGCCTTGATCGACTTCTCTAACGTGATGTCACATCCAACTAACATGTCCAACCACTCCCGCGACATCAGCCGAATGACGGCATGATATAGCAGAGTGGCTGACGAGACGGGAGTCACATTGACGCCATGTCGTCTGGGATAGGACGGGGCAGGGGTTACCGGCCGCTGTGCTTGGCATTGTGCCCATGACTGATACCCATGCTGCACTGTGTTGCCTAACCCCTGCTTCAAGGATAGTGCAGTGTGGAAAGACAAGTCTGGGTCTCTGTAGCCTCGGAATCGATGTACA
Organism: Miscanthus floridulus; assembly: GCF_019320115.1. Taxonomy (NCBI): domain Eukaryota; kingdom Viridiplantae; phylum Streptophyta; class Magnoliopsida; order Poales; family Poaceae; genus Miscanthus; species Miscanthus floridulus. The sequence goes on along the minus strand of NC_089584.1, from coordinate 34,309,429 downwards.
AGACCAACTGCTCCCTCCGAGCCTCGGCTATCCACTTTTGGGCTCCTGTAGCCTCAGGACTCGCGCCCGCTGAGCCCCCATAATGGTTTAGCCTCTGCACCGACTGGGCCTCAGCTCTCTATGTTGTTAGCACTCTAGGACCAGCACATCGTCCGCAATACACGCCATGCCCGGCGTCAAGCTACAGGAGCTCCCATGTCATGCACAGGGCCAAGCTCCTGTAGCCTCGGAACCAACGCACCCACACCGTCGCATCTACCTAACCTTGGCTCTCTATGTCGGTCAAACATACAGTGACTAGTACGCCTCCGACAGAAGAGGGTGCGCATGCCACCACAGGAGCTCCCACATTGCACAGGATCAGGCATGACCGGCGCATCGCTCCAATGCATCGAGGACAAGACCGCTCCATCGACCATGCCACCATAGTGATGAGCTGTAGGGCTCGGACATACCGCCTCTGCTCATAAAATGCCACATAGCAAATACATGTACCACCCTTGTGCCTCCCTTCAACTATAAAAGGGAGTGACTAGGGCCGCTTCTAGGGGAGATCAGACACACACGCGCAAGCAATGCACAACGCTCTGTAACACACACACACTCCCTCACTACAAGAGATCAACATCTCAAGCAACCCACGCCACTCTACGTAGAGACTTGGAACTAGCTCCCTTTCTCGCTCAGCTTGTAAGCCCCTACTATAAGCACCTCGGTGCAAGGAATACAAGATCGCTCTCTCAGACTGGATGTAGGAGGGCACCTATTACCTGAACCAGTATAAACCTTATGTCTCTTTGCATCACCATCCATGATTAGGGGCACGTAGTACACTTTCACTAGTCGGTTGAGGACCCACTGGACCAAAACACCGACAGTTGGCGCACAAGGTAGGGGCCATACTACGTGTCAGCTTAGTCATCCCAATAAGTTCCAGATGGTAGACCCCGTGCGACCACTACGTCTTGGCATGGTGGTCTGGTTCAGGAGCCTAGAGTTCATGTCTCTAGGATATGAGTATGATATGGTACTCCTCCCACCCAGAGCCCCATCAATTGATGACAACATCATGCAGCAGCAGCCTAGGCATAGGCAATGCTTGGGCCGCCGCTCTCATCATGCTTGCCAGGCATGACGCAAGCGGGACCACCCTGACACCGCATGAGCTTAGGGCGATGCACCACGCTCTGCCAGTATCCCATACCCGGCTGTTGGTATAGAGTCCCTAGCTGGGGACCTGTCTAGCTTAAGCCTGGACAAGGGAAAGACACTGGTGGCGCGCAGCAATGCCCCATCATCAAGCTCTGCCCCGCTACCTCCTAAGGAGTCAACTCTAGCGAAGCAGAGCCCAGCAATGACACCATCCCCATACCCCTTCGGGTTGGGCAATGCCGCCACCGCCTACTCTTCCGCTCACGCAGAGCCTTTAGGACACCACCAATGTTTTGCCCTTGACCTCATCGCCACAACCCCAACCCACACCCATGCTGACTCCTTAGAGGACTAGGCATGGGCCAGAGCAGACTTCTCTGGGCTTCACGACCCTAAAGCCATGCACCGCTTCATGGCCTCAAGCGACTACTACTTTGGCTACTCTGACTCTGATGATGAAGACACTTACGAACCCACTCATAAGTGCTTCAATGTCGAGCTTGGGGTGCTGAGCATGAGCGATGAAGATAAAGGGGTAGGCAATCACTCCCCGCCCCATGAGGTGGCAGGCGACGCCACACCTCCACACGTTGAGCCCCTAGCAGCGTGGAACGAGAACCCCGCCCCCAAGGAACTTCAACGCCTAGACCTAGAGCAGCTCTGTGAGCTTCAGGCCAAGGTCGAACAAGACCGACTCCTTCTGTAGCAGCTCTGAGACACCCTCGAGCAAGAGCAATGGGGTTGCGGTGATGGCAGAGCAGCCTAGCAGAGGGCTCGCGACGTCAACCACCGCATCAACAACGATGAAGGGGGTGAGCAACCCCCTATCTTCAATCGCGCTAGCCAAAACATCATGGCAGTAGCGATGCTACTCCGGACAATGCCTGAGCCCTCTACCTCAGAGGGACGACGGGTCCATAGTGAGCTCCGAGACCTCCTCGAGACCGCCATGGTACAGTAGGCAGAAAGTTCTGCCTCTCAACGGCGTGGGGCACCTCAGAACAACCTACAGCACTAGCTCAGCAAGATAGAGAGGCCTCGGTCTGTCCCAAGCTTGCTCGAGCACCGAAAGCCAACAAGCCCCCCTCGGTGCATGACCGCCTCAGCGACCGATGCGAGGCGCAAGGCAACCACGATGTGGTCAGCAGGTGATGGTGCCACGACAATGATGGGCCCGCCCGAGGCTACCACCTGCACCGAGGTGGTCGCTACGACAGTGGGGAGGACCATAGTCCTTCTCCTGGGCCACCTAGGCCTCGAGTCTTCAGCAAGGCCATCCACGACGCCCACTTCCTGGCCTAGTTTTGGCAACTGGCCAACCTCTCCAAGTACAGCGGCGAGACCAACCCCGAGCTGTGGCTGGCCGATTACCACCTAGCTTGTTAGCTAGGCGGCGCGGATGATGACTTGCTCATCATCCGCAACCTCCCCTTGTTCCTATCAGACTCGACACGAGCCTGGCTCGAACACCTCCCTCCCTTGTAGATCAACAACTGGCATGATTTGGTAAAGGTCTTCGTCGGGAATTTTTAGGGCACATACGTGTGCCCCGGGAACTTCTAGGACCTCAAGAGTTGTTGCTAGAGGCCGGACGAGTCTCTCCGAGACTTCATCCGACGCTTCTCCAAGCAATGCACCGAGTTGCCCCGCATCGACGACTCAAAAATTGTCTAGGCATTCCTCTCTGGCACCTCTTGCTGAGACCTAATTCGAGAGTTAGGCCAAAACATACCGACCACGGCGGCTGCGCTCCTCGACATCGCCACCAACTTTGCCTCGGGCAAAGAGGCTGTCGGGGCCATCTTCCCCAACAATGACACCAAGGGGAAGTGGAGGGACAAGGCCCCCAGGGCCTCGGCCCCCACCTCCCCAAGAAAAAGAAAAAGGGTCACTAGGGGAAGCAGGAGGTCCTCGAGGCCAATCTAGTCATGGCCGCAGATCGCAAGAATCTCCAAGGCCCTGCTAGAGGCCCCAGACTCTTTGACGGCATGCATAAGAAGCCCTGCCCTTACCACCAGAGCCCGGTGAAGCACACCCTCAAAGAGTGCACCATGCTCTGGTGTTACTACGCCAAGCTTGGGCTCCCCAATGATGATGCCAAGAAGAAGGGTACCGGCAATAGGGACAACGACAAGGATGACGGGTTCCTCGAGGTGCACAATGCCTTCATGATCTTTGGTGGGCCTTTAGCGTGCCTCACGGTGCGTCAGTGAAAGAAGGAGCATCGGGAGGTATTCTCGGTTGAGGTAGCCACTCCCCAGTACCTCGACTGGTCTCGGGAGGTGATCACCTTTGATCAAGATGACCACCCCGATTATGTCCCAAACCCTGGGCAGTACCCACTCATCGTCAACCCAATCATCAGCAACACCTAGCTCACCAAGGTGTTGATGGATGGAGGAAGCAGCCTCAACATCCTCTATGCCAACACCCTAGAGCTCCTAGAGCTCGACCAGTCATGGCTCCGAGGCAATGCCACGCCCTTCCATGGCATTGTGCCAGGGAAACGCACGTGACCCCTCAGGCGCATCGACTTGCCCATCTGCTTTGGCACTCCCTCCAACTACCACAAGGAGGTCCTCACCTTCGAGGTGGTTGGGTTCAAGGGGACCTATTACGCCATCCTAGGGCACCCATGCTACACCAAGTTCATGGCGATCCCCAACTACACCTACCTCAAGCTCAAGGTGCTAGGCCCCAATGGCATCATCACTATTGAGTCCATGTACAAGCATGCATATGACTATGACGTCGAATGCATCGAGTATGCCAAGGCTCTCATGGAGGCCGAGACCCTCATCATCAACCTTGATCGACTTAGTAGCGAGGCGCCCGACTCCAAGCGTCGTGCCAGGACTTTCAAGCCCATAGAGGCCATCAAGCTCATCCTAGTCGACCCCACCTGCTCCAATGGCCGAGCGTTAAGGGTCAGCGCCACCCTCAATAGCAAATAGGAAGCCGTGCTCATCGACTTTCTCCGCACGAATGTCGATGTATTCGTGTGGAGTCCCTTGGACATGCCAGGCATACCGAGGGAGGTCGCCGAGCATGCCTTGGACATCTAGGCTGGCTCCAGATCGGTGAAGCAGCGCCTATGCCGATTCAACAAGGAAAAGCATAGGGCCATCGGCGAGGAGGTGCAGAAGCTTTTGGTGGCTGGATTCATTAAGGAAGTGTCCCATCTAGAGTGGTTAGCTAATCCTGTATTAGTTAAGAAGAAAAATGGGAAGTGGAGGATGTGTGTAGACTACACCAGTTTGAATAAAGCATGTCCAAAAGTTCCATTCCCATTACATTGAATTGACCAAATCATTGACTCCACTACGGGATGCGAAACCCTATCTTTCCTTGATGCATATTCCGGTTACCATCAAATCAAGATGAAAGAATCCAACCAGCTCGTGACTTCTTTCATCACCCCATTCGGCATGTACTGCTATGTGACTATGCCATTCGGCCTCAGAAACGTAGGGGCCACATACCAGCGGTGCATGACCCAAGTCTTTGGTGAGCACATCGGGTGAACCATCAAGGCCTACATGGATGACATTGTGGTCAAGTCCAGGAAGGCCAGTGATCTCATTGATGACTTGGAGATAGCCTTCAAATGCCTCAAAGAGAAGGGCATCAAGCTCAACCCCGAGAAGTGTGTCTTCGGGGTCCCTCATGGCATGCTCTTAGGATTCATAGTCTCGGAGCGTGGCATTGAGGCCAACCCAGAGAAGGTCTCGGCCATGACCAACATGGGACCAATCCGAGACCTTAAGGGAGTGCAGAGGGTTATGGGATGCCTTGCGGCCCTGATGCGCTTCATCTCGCGCCTTGGCGAAAAAGGCTTGCCTCTGTACCGCCTCTTGAGAAAATCTGAATGCTTTTCTTGGACCCCCAAGGCTGAAGAAGCCCTCACCAATCTTAAGGCACTACTCACCAATCCTTCCGTCCTAGTGTCACCAACCAAGGGCGAGGCCCTCTTACTCTACGTCGCCGCAACGACCTAAGTGGTCAGCGCGGCCACAGTGGCCAAGAGGCAGGAAGAGAAGCATGCTCTACCCATCCAATGACCTATTTACTTCATCAGCGAGGTGCTCTTTGAGACTAAGACATGCTGCCCCCACATCTAGAAGCTGATCTATGCCATAGTCTTGGCTTGATGCAAGTTGCGTCACTACTTTGAGTCCCACCCGGTGATTGTGGTGTCGTCTTTCCCTCTAGGAGACATAATCCAGAACCGGGAGGCCTCGGGTAGAATAGCCAAGTGGGCCATCGAACTCATGGGGGAAGCCCTGTCTTTTGCGCCTCAGAAAGCAATTAAATCCCAGGTCTTGGCCGATTTTGTGGCTGAGTGGACCGACACCCAACCACCACCTACTCAAATCCAGGCGGAATGCTAGACCATGTATTTTGATGGGTCCCTGATGAAGATCGGGGCAGGCGCGGGTCTGCTCTTCATCTCACCCCTCGGAGTGCACATGCGCTACATGATTTGGCTCCACTTCGCCGCCTCCAACAACGCAGCCGAGTATGAAGTTGTAACACCCCGGGTGTTTAAATATTAAAAATAGGACATGTCATCATATGCATTGCAAGGCATTGGTCATATTGCAAACTTTGATATGCATTTACTAAAACAAGTTTACATTTATGTTATGAGTGTTGAATTGTATTGTTTGAATCAAGTTCAAAATTTGGTTTGGATTTGAATTTTTGAGAAACCTGTGATTTTCAGCATTTAAATCCTACCTTGAAAACTCATTTCAAAATCTAAGCATATTTTGGGGTTGAGCCCACAAGCAAAAGTGTAGAGCTTGTCAAGTTATATAAAGTTTGTTTTTGGAGTTTTCAAAGTTGTTAGGAAAAATTTGAAGTAATTCAAAAAGGCGTAAATCGTTAAATATTCCCTATTTGAATTCAAAAGTTCATTTCAATATATAGACTGAATTAGGGGGTGGTTATAAAACCAAAGTTGTAGAACTTTGAATTTTGAACAACTTTTATTTTTGGAGATTTTTGAGTTGTTATACAAATTTGGGAGTAATTTGAATTTAAAAATGAATGGCAATTATGTAATTACTGTGAACAATGTTCACCACCTTAGCTACATTGCCGACGATCCTTCAGCTTGCTTCGAGTCGTGCGCGTGGCCATCTGAGCGTCGCGCTGGCGAGGGAAATGGAGTCGTCGTGGCTTCCTTGAGGTTCCTGGCCATCCTTTATTACCTAAGCCGTCGTCGTCATTGTCGTTTCCTCCTCCTCTATTTTCCCGTCGCCTTGCTCATCTCCGGCGAGCTCCCACCGTCGAACCAGTGCCTGTGCCATCACAGCGTAGCGCTTAATAGTTCCACCTACTCCTTGCGCACCCAACCGACCCACTTTTGTTGCTTGACTTCACTGGAAAACTGCTCTGCGCGCTCTTCTTCCTCGTGGCCGGCAATGTCCCCGTCGCAAGCACTTCGCCGTGGCTAGAGCTCCACGGTGCGCCTCTACCCCTGCTGAGTCTTGCTTCAGCTTCGCCATGATGCCATGGTACTCTATGACCCATTGATTTCTCATTTTGACCACCATAGCTACTGGAGCATCGCCACCGACGATGGTCTACTCCGCCGTGCCTACTCGGAACGTCGACCAGCATCTTCGTTGCTCCTCCGACCCTACTCGTTGCTCAGTCGTGTTCGGGGTGAGGTGCTGAACCCTTCTGTGCTAAGTGTTTAACCTCTACCGCACTTGTGTCGCTGGTGTAGCGTGGCCGTGCCGTCGTGCCCGCCATGGTCGTCGCTGTGCTCGGTCCAGTCAGTGTTTGGTCTTATTTTTGCCACCAGTCGAAGCGTAGTAGTGTAGGGGACGTGGTGGTGCTTTCACCATCGTCGTTGGTCTCACCAACGGCGAGAATTCACCGATCAGCACGCGTGCTACCGCGGTCAAGCCGGAGGTTGGGGATGACAGGTGGGGTCAAGTTGTCAGTGACTGTGTAGTTCAAAATGCATTTTTCTATTTTCAGCAATGAATGAATAGTATCTATTTTTGTTATTTTTTTGTAGATTTATTTAGAGCTCCAAAAATTATGAAAATTTTTGTGTGACCTCTCTGTGATGTATAATATTTAAGAAAAATATGAAATGTTATTTTTCAGTACTTTTTGAATGTGATGAAAATTGCTCAATTTATTAATAAATAGATTTCCATGATTTTTCTAGGCTTATTTATTTATCCAAAAATTATGAAATTTGTTTTGCCACTTACTTATCATGTGATGAACCTTTACTAAAATTTTGAGCTCAATTAGAATAAGTTGATTTATTTCATAATTTTTAATTAATTAATTAATTCATAAAAGCGAATAGTAACCTTTAGTAATTTAAGTTTTGTTTGAATTTTTGATTGAGTGATGTCCTTAGGTCATTAGTTGGTAATGATCTTTGGCAATTGATGTTAGTATTCCGGAAAGGTTTAGTTAGTTTAACTTGTAACTGTACCGTGAAGGAAAGTTGTATTCAAGTTGTTAATTTTTGCATCCATCATCGAGCATCTTGTTTCGTATTCCGCATCATGTTAAACATGGCATTGTTACTATGTGTAGTGAACGAAGGTGAACACGTGGTAGTTAATCAAGTTACAGAGGAGATTATTCTGTCTGTTGAGGTCGGATCGAATACTTGTGGAACGTCGTAGGAACTAGACTTTTCCGTCAACGAAGGCAAGCCCCAGATGCATACAACCCTACCTTGTGATTTACAAATTACTTTCGCTTTTGCTTTTCTTTACTACATCAAGTGATTAAGAGTTAAATAAAAGTCTAATTGATGCATTACCAGCATTATTTTTTCCATATATACCTTGTTACCAGTTTTACGTCGTAAGTGTCTAGTTATGCTCAGCCATGCTTAGACAGATCAAAGTCGGGTGATTACCTGTCATCTGCAAGTTTTAAATGGAACTTTGGTTACTTATGTTATCATGAAATATGAGCATGTGGAGTAATAAATCTAGACCGGGCAGATTCGGTGTGTGTGAGCCACAAGACATGGAGGTCTTGTGAGCGGGTTCTTTCCGCTTGTGTCGGTTAAGGTCCGTACCGTTGTTGAACTGTGTGCGGTGAGACTTTGTAGTACTAACCACATACTCCGGTAAGCCTTAACTTGGCAATTCTATTACAAGAATGGCTACTCGCGCACTAGAAGTGGAGAGATGGCAGGAATAGTGTGTACCCATGTGGCAATGGGTCGAATTAGTGGAGTACTGTATTCTCAAGTGGCGCGGATCTGTTCTTGTTTTAGAGGATCCGAGAATAGGTTGGTATATGTAGGTCGGGTACCTGCATATGTCGTGTGGTCTGGAATCCCCAGCTGGGTTTTAATCGGTTCGAATCGTCGTTGCTCCTCGGTTATGGAGACTCACTTCTCTATTCATCATTGTAGTATTAATAACTGGAACTTGAGGTTGGATTGAGAAAGTGTGGATATGAAGTTTCATGATATCTATGCGGGTCATGTTAGCTTTGTATGTGATCTATATGAAGTTTTAAATGTTGATATAAAGAATTTTTGTTAAAGAGCTTTTACGCAAAAGAACCTTGATTATTGCTAAAGCCATACCTTGAATCCCTAAGCCTGCATTTTTGAGTTTATCAGTTCTTATTTCGGTTAAGTCTTGTTGAGTACTTTTGTACTCAGGGTTCATTGACCCTTGTTGCAGGTGAGCCTCATGAGCAGATCTGTTTTGGATCATGCTGCATGACTATTGTTTGATCTGACGATGAGAAGTAAATGTGTGGCCCTTGGGTAGGGCAGTTCTATTGTGTGTTTTGTATTATGTTATAATACCATTCCACTACTAAGTTTTGTATTAATTATCGAACTTAGTTGTAAGGTTTGAAATCACTGGTTTATAAACTAAGTTATTGTAAGACTTCCACTGCTTTTACTCTGATGTATATATTTGAATAAATGTTGTAATACTGCAATGACTCTATAATGTGATTCTGCTTAGAAATCGTGGATGATTCGGGGTTCCCCGAGGACACCCGACAGTCTTCTTAAGTTACCAGAAACATATGCATAGATGTCAAAGGTCATTGGACAGTGATAGGTGCATGTGGGCCCTATAATTTAGGAGGTTCTGCCACATAATAGTATCAGAGCGCGATCGTTACAAAGTCTTTGTCATATTGGTTTACAAAAATTTCAAAACAATTTGGGATGACTAAACTTAACTTGTTAATTTGGTCCAAATTGCTTCTGACTTATCTTATCTCTTTCTCACCATTCCTTAGTTGATTAAAAAAGGTTTTGTGTGATGGAGTAGTAATCTTACTATGCCCTATATAAAAACAAATGTTGTTTATGTTTGTTATAAGCTTTGGTGGCTTTGTTCGTAAGAACGATTCATGCATCATAATTAATTCACTTGTTACTTCCTTCATCTCTGAGTCTGGGGTGAGTAGTGTGTATGGGTTGAGTTGTGTAGTCCATCCTTACTGCTCTTGAGACTATTGTCAGATTGTTTACTTGGATTAATCCTGCTTTGTACAGTATGGCTCGTACCAAGAAGACACCCCGTAAGTCCATAGGACCCAAAGGAGTTCCTCACCACCAACTTGCCCCAAGGAATGATGGTGCTAGCAGTAGCAGCTCTAGGCCTAATCCCCAGGTAGAGATACAGAGGATTTATGCAGAGTTAGCACAAGCTACTAGAGATAGGGCTTTGGATGCTATACAGGTAGGAGAATTACAGGATCAATTGAGACATCTCACCACCGCGCATTGGAACTGCGAACGTATGTTAGTTCGTACGGTGGAAGGAAGGAATGAAGCTTGGCAAAGGGAAAATGTAGCTAGAGCTAGGACTCATGAGCTAGAATTCTATGTAGAAGATTTAGAAGAGCATAATACTTATCTGCATGAGGAAGGTCATAGGCTTAGCAATCTACTAGATCCAAATCATGAACCCCAAGCTGATGCCATGGACCCCGGTGTCATCCTTGCCGATGATGACGAATCAGAAGAGGAAGAAGAAGAAGATCCTAAAGAATTAGTAATGATCGATAAAAGTGATAATGAAGGCGGTAATATTTCTGGAATGGATACCGAGCCTAAAGTTTGAAGTGATCAAGGAAAGGAGTAGAGTTGTATAATAGTTAGTTCTAGTTAAAGTTAAGTAGTTTTGTTTAGGTTCATGCGGGTTTGTGTTTATATTAGTAAACTCTATGTAATGTGGCTGGAGTAAGCTTTTGCGCAATTCAATAAAGACTTGTGAATAAAGTTTGGTTTGTTATGAGCAGATGCATCATACGTGGGGTTCATATATTCTGGGAACTTCACAAGATGAGGATGATATTCTAGATCCGCCACTAGTTCCAACAAATCTGGCTGATGCTATAACCGCACTTGATAATGTGATAGCCAAAAATTCTCGTTTGCTTCATGAGATAGCTCAGAGTAATCAAAATCAGATGCAAGGAAATCGTGGTCACCACCATAACAGACAGGAGGCTACATATGTTGATTTTATAGACACAAGACCACCAGTGTTCACCAAGGCAGATGAACCATTGGAGGCTGACGATTGGCTTCGAACCATGGAGCAGAAATTTGATCTTATTCCATGCACGGAGTATCAGAAACCTGCGTTTGCCGCCCAGCAACTTCGAGGAGCAGCAAGTGCTTGGTGGGCAAACTTAGTGGCTATGCAACCAGTTGGCATTCCAATAACTTAGGCTGAGTTCCGTAATGCCTTCAGAGCCCACTATATTTTGGAAGGAGTGATGGCTATGAAGCTGGATGAATTCCTTACTTTAAAGCAAGGGGATCAAATTGTGATGTAGTATGTGGGAAGATTCAATCACCTATCACAATATGCACCTAAACATGTCAATACTGATGCCAAGAAGAAGAGGTGGTTTATGAGAGGCCTGAATATCAAGCTACAGACAATGATGACAACTTGTACTAATGTTACTTATCATGAGGCTATAAATATTACAATTGCTTTAGAGGCAAAATATCGGCAGCATAAGGAGCTCAAAAAGAAAAAGAGTATGCCATCTGGATCTTTTGGGGGAAATCAGAAGAGACAGAGGGTGATTTATTATCCAGTAAATCATAATCGTCCTTATCGTCCGCCATAGTTCCAAGTCGGGCAATAGTCAAATGTCTCTCCTGCTATAACCCAACTGAATCCACAGTAGACCATTGCTCCTGGTGGCAATGCTCCAACGTCCCAAGGTCACAATTATCCATGTTATAATTGTGGAAGGACCAATCATTTCTCTAGGGAATGTCCGTATCCTAGGTAGGCTAATCAAAATTATCAGAAGGCCCCTGCCAATCAACAATAGGGTCAGGCAACAAACAAGAACCCTAATCATAATGCTCAGAAGGGCAAAGATGAGAGGAAGACAGGATGGGTGTTCTATATTCAAGCTGGAGAAATTCCAGAAGGGGAGCCAGTGATGATGGGTATATTTCCTATCGCCAATCACCCTATAGTTATACTTTTTGATTCAGGTGCATCTCATTCATTCATCAATAGAACATTTGTGGTAAAGCATGAAATTTCAATTGGGGCAACAAAGGAAAGTTTCTTTATACAGTCGCCTGGGGGACGTCTGTGTACTAAGAAAATGGTATACCAGGTACCCGTAAACTTGGGTGGGCATATTTTCCCCACTACCATGATTATCCTTAAGGATTAGGATATAGATGTAATCTTAGGAATGAATTGGATGTATCAGTATAAGGCTGTTATAGATGCTTTGAATAGGACATTAAGGGTGAGTTTGCCTGATAGTAATTCTCAACTTCTCATCCAACTTCCAACCTTAAGAAGATCAGTGGGCAAGGTTTGTGCAACTACTGTCAAAGAAATTAGAGATATCCTCGTAGTGTGTGAATTTTCGGATGTGTTTCCTGAAGATTTACCTGGTCTACCACCTGATAGGGATGTACAGTTTAACATAGAGTTGCAACTTGGAACAGCTCTGATTTCTCGGAGAGCTTATAGGATGCCACCTAAGGAATTGGCCGAGCTGAAGACTCAATTACAAGAATTGATTGAGAAGGGGTTTATCCAACCTAGTTCATCACCTTGGGGATGTCCAGTAATTTTTGTGAAAAAGAAAGATGAGACCCTGAGGTTATGTGTTGACTATCATCCGTTGAATGAAGTGACCATCAAGAATAAGTATCCTTTACCTCGGATAGATTTGCTTTTTGATTAATTAGCCAGAGAAAAAGTTTTCTCTAAGATAGATTTGAGGTCAGGATATCACCAAATCAAGATAAAGCCTAAAGATATTCCCAAAATGGCATTTACCACAAGATATGGATTATATGAATACTTGGTGATGTCTTTTGGTTTGACAAATGCTCTAGCTCATTTCATGTATCTGATGAATTCAGTATTCATGCCTGAGCTAGATAAGTTTGTAGTAGTGTTTATTGATGACATTCTAGTATATTCCAAGAATAATAAAGAAGATGCGGAACATCTCAGAATTGTTCTGACCCGCTTGAGAGAACATCAACTATATGCCAAGTTTAGTAAGTGTGATTTCTGGCTTAAGGAAGTATAATTTCTTGGACATGTCTTGTCAGCTGAAGGTGTTGCAGTTGATCCAAGCAAAGTGAAGGATGTGCTTGATTGGAAATCGCCAACCATAGTTCATCAAGTTCGGAGTTTTCTGGGATTGGCGGGGTATTACCGTCGATTTATCCAAGAATTCTCTAAAGTATCAAAGTCCATAACTGAATTGTTGAAGAACCAAGTCAAGTTTGTCTGGTCATCTGATTATGAAGAGGCTTTCCATACTTTGAAAAGACCATTGACTACTGCACCAGTATTAGCCTAACCTAATATCGAGAAGCCGTTTGATGTTTATTGTGATGCTTCAGGTATTGGTATTGGATGTGTGTTGATGCAAGAAGGCCGAGTCATTGCCTATGCATCCAGACAACTTAAGCAACATGAAGAACACTATCCGACTCATGATCTAGAGTTAGCAGCTGTGGTCCATGCTCTAAAGATTTGGCAGCATTACCTGCTTGGTAATACGTGCCATATTTATATAGACCACAAGAGCTTAAAGTATATCTTTACTCAGTCAGAGTTGAACATGCGACAAAGAAGATGGTTAGAACTGATTAAAGATTATGACTTGGAAGTACATTATCACCCCGGTAAAGCAAATGTGGTTGCAGATACCCTCAGTCGCAAAAGTTATTGCAATTGTCTGGCAGTAAGAACAATGGGTTTGACTTTATGTCAAGAAATGGAGAAGTTGAATGTAGAAGTAATTCAACAAGGTAGTTTGACCAACATAATTGTTGAAGCCACTATTCGAGATCAAGTTATTGTTGCTTAGAAAGAAAACAAGGGTATAGCCCATATCAAAGAAAGGGCCCGGAATGGAAAAGCAGAATGCTTCAGCATAGATGATGAAGGTGTGTTATGGTTCAAGGATCGCCTAGTGGTACCAAAGGTTCCTGAGTTGCGGCAGTCAATTCTGGAAGAGGCACATGCTACTAGGTTATCTATCCATCCAGGAAGTAACAAGATGTACCATGACTTGAAACAAAGATTTTGGTGGACCAAAATGAAGATAGAGATTGCCAGATACATAGCAAAGTGTGATACTTGTCAAAAGGTGAAAGCTATACATTTGAGGTTTGCTGGTGAATTACAACCATTACCTATTCCATCTTGGAAGTGGGAGGACATAAGTATGGACTTTATTGTTGGTCTACCCAATACATCAAAGGGATTTGACTTAATATGGGTTATTGTAGATCGACTAACCAAGTCAGCACATTTTCTTCTAGTTTAGAATACATATCCCACTATACGGTATGCCAAGATGTATTTAGAGCAAATTATGAGTCTCCATGGAGTACCCAAGACTATTGTGTCTGATAGGGGTACACAGTTTGTCTCCAGTTTTTAGAAATGGTTGCATTATTCATTGGGTACCAAGCTCCTATATAGTACAGCTTATCATCCGCAGACTGATGGACAAACTAAAAGAGTCAATCAAGTGCTCAAAGATATGTTAAGATGTTGTGTCCTTAACTATTCCAATAAGTGGGATGAATGCTTACCTTTGGCTGAATTCTCATACAACAATAGTTATTAGGAAAGCATTAGAATGGCTCCATTTGAAGCACTCTATGGTCGTAGATGCAGAACATCGTTGAGTTGGTCTGAGCCTAGAGAAAGAAGGTTCTTTGGGATTGACCTTGTAAAAGAAACAGAAGACAAGGTTCAGCAAATACAAAGTAATTTGAAGATAGCTCAATCCCGACAAAAGAGTTATGTGGATAGACGATGTAGACCATTGGTGTTTAACAAAGGAGATTTTGTATATCTGAAAGTATCACCAATGAAGGGGGTTACCCGTTTTGGTGTTAAAGGAAAGTTGGCACCTCGATATATTGGACCATTTCAAATTTTGGAGAGGTATGGAAACGTGACATATCACTTGAAGCTACCCAAACATCTTTTAGCTGTGCATGATGTATTCCATGTTTCTCAACTGAAGAAATGTCTCTAAGTACCTGAGCAGAATGTTGAGGTTGAAGGAGTGGAACTTGAACCAGATTTGACTTATTTCGAATATCCTATCCGAGTTTTGGATTAGAAAGATCATGTTACTCGAATGAGGACATTCAAGTTCTACAAGATACAATGGAATCAACATTCAGAAGAAGAAGCTACTTGGGAATCAGAAGATTACTTATTAAAAAAATTTCTAGAGTTTCTAGAGTCAATATAGAATAGAGTAATATTAGTTGAGCTCGGTTGTACAAGTTGTGTTTTGTAAAGGGATCTCAGCTGTTTTATGGACAAGTTTTGGATGTTTTTGGACTGACATATTTCCTTTTCCATTACTTACCCTATGGCTTTGAATCTCGAGGCGAGATTTCTTTTAGGGGGAAGGATTGTAACACCCCGGGTGTTTAAATATTAAAAACATGACATGTCATCATATGCATTGCAAGGCATTGGTCATATTGCAAACTTTGATATGCATTTACTAAAACAAGTTTACATTTATGTTATGAGTGTTGAATTGTATTGTTTGAATCAAGTTCAAAATTTGGTTTGAATTTGAATTTTTGAGAAAACCCTGATTTTCAGCATTTAAATCCTACCCTAAAAACTCATTTCAAAATCTAAGCATATTTTGGTGTTAAGCCCAAAAGCAAAAGTGTAGAGCTTGTTAAGTTATACAAAGTTTGTTTTTGGAGTTTTCAAAGTTGTTATGAAAAATTTGAAGTAATTTGAAAAGGCATAAATCGTTAAATATTCCCTATTTGAATTCAAAAGTTCATTTCAAAATATAGACTGAATTAGGGGGTGGTTATAAAAGCAAAGTTGTAGAACTTTGAATTTTGAAAAACTTTTATTTTTGTAGATTTTCGAGTTGTTATACAAATTTGGGAGTAATTTGAATTTGAAAATGAATGGCAATTCTGTAATTACTGTGAACAGTGTTCACCGCCTTAGCTACATTGCCGACGATCCTTCGGCTTACTTCCAGTCGTGCGCGTGGCCATCTGGGTGTCACGCTGGTGAGGGAAATGGAGTCATCGTGGCTTTCTTGAGCTTCCTGGCCATCCTTTATTACCTGAGCTGTCGTCGTCCTTGCCGTTTCCTCCTCCTCTGTTTTCCCGTCGCCTTGCTCATCTTCGACGAGCTCCCACCATCGAACCAGCGCCTGTGTCGTCGCAGCGTAGCGCTCAATAGTTCCACCTGCTCCTTGCACACCCAACCGACCCGCTTTTGTTGCTTGACTTCATCGGAAAACTGCTCTGCGCGCTCTTCTTCCTCGTGGCTGGCAACGTCCCCGTCGCAAGCACTTCGCCGTGGCTAGAGCTCCACGGTGCACCTCTACCCCTGCTGAGTCTTGCTTCAGCTTCGCCACGATGTCGTGGTACTCTATGACCCATTGATTTCTCATTTTAACCACCACAACTACCAGAGCATCACCACCGACGACGGTCTGCTCCGCCGTGCCTGCTCGGAACATCGACCAGCATCTTCGTTGCTCCTCCGAGCCTACTCGTTGCTCAGTCGTGTTCGAGGTGAGGTGCTGAACCCTTCTGTGCTAAGTGTTTAACCTCTACCACACTTGTGTCACCGGTGTAGCATGGCCGTGCCATCGTGCCCGCCATGGTCGTCGCTGTGCTCGGTCCAGTCAGTGTTTGGTCTTGTTTTTGCCACCAGTCGAAGCGTAGTAGTGTAGGGGACGTGGTGGTGCTTTCACCGTCATCGTTGGTCTCACCGGTGGCGAGAATTCACCGGTCAGCGCGCGTGCTGCCGCGGTCAAGCTAGAGGTTGGGGATGACAGGTGGGGTCAAGTTGTCAGTGACTGTGTAGTTCAAAATAGATTTTTCTATTTTCAGCAATGAATGAATAGTATCTATTTTTGTTATTTTTGTGTAGATTTATTTAGAGCTCCAAAAATTATGAAACTTTTTGTGTGACCTCTCTGTGATGTATACTATTTAAGAAAAATATGAAATGTTATTTTTCAGTACTTTTTGAATGTGATGAAAATTGTTCAATTTATTAATAAATAGATTTCCATGATTTTTCTAGGCTTATTTAGTTGTCCAAAAATTATGAAATTTGTTTTGCCACTTACTTATCATGTGATGAACCTTTACTAAAATTTTGAGCTCAATTAGAATAAGTTGATTTATTTCGTAATTTTTAATTAATTAATTAATTCATAAAAGCGGATAGTAACATTTAGTAATTTAGGTTTTGTTTGAATTTTTGATTGAGTGATGTCCTTGGGTCATTAGTTGGTAATGATCTTTGGCAATTGATGTTAGTATTCCAGAAAGGTTTAGTTAGTTTAATTTGTAACTATACCGTGAAGAAAAGTTGTATTCAAGTTGTTAATTTTTGCATCCATCATCGAGCATCATGTTTCGTATTCTGCATCATGTTAAACATGGCATTGTTACTACGTGTAGTGAACGAAGGTGAACACGTGGTAGTTAATCAAGTTGTGGAGGAGGTTATTCTATCTGTTGAGGTCAGATCGAATACTTGTGGAACGTTGCAGGAACCGGACTTTTCTGTCAACGAAGGCAAGCCCCGGATGCATACAACCCTACCTTGTGTTTTACAAATTACTTTCGCTTTTGCTTTTCTTTACTGCATCAAGTGATTAAGAGTTAAGTAAAAGTCTAATTGATGCATTACCAACATTGTTTTTTCTGTATATACCTTGTTACCAGTTTTACGTCGTAAGTGTCAAGTTATGCTTAGCCATGCTTAGACAGATCAAAGTCGGGTGATTACCTATCATCTACAAGTTTTAAATGGAACTTTGGTTACTTATGTTATCATGAAATATGAGCATGTGGAGTAATAAATCTAGACCGGGCGGATTCGGTGTGTGTGAGCCACAAGACATGGAGCTCTTGTGAGCGGGTTCTTTCCGCCTGTGTCGGTTAAGGTCCATACCGTTGTTGAACTGTGTGCGGTGAGACTTTGTAGTACTAACCACATACTCCGGTAAGCCTTAACTTGGCGATTCTATTACAAGAATGGCTACTCGCGCACTGGGAGTGGAGAGATGGTGGGAATAGCGTGTACCCACGTGGCAATGGGCCGGATTGGTGGAGTACTATATTCTCGGGTGGCGCGGACCCATTCTTGTTTTAGAGGATCCGAGAATAGGTTGGTATATGTAGGTCGGGGACCTACATATGTCGTGTGGTCTGGAATCCCCAGCTGGGTTTTAATCGGTTCGAATCATCGTTGCTCCTCGGTTATGGAGACTCACTTCTCTGTTCATCATCATAGTATTAATAACTAGAACTTGAGGTTGGATTGAGAAAGTGTGGATATGAAGTTTCATGATATCTATGCGGGTCATGTCAGCTTTGTATGTGATCTATATGAAGTTTTAAATGTTGATATAAAGAATTTTTGTTGAAGAGCTTTTACGTAAAAGAACCTTGATTATTGCTAAAGCCATACCTTGAATCCCTGAGCCTGCATTTTTGAGTTTATCAGTTCTTATTTTGGTTAAGTCTTGTTGAGTACTTTTGTACTCATGGTTCGTTGACCCTTGTTGTAGGTGAGCCTCATGAGCAGATCTGTTTTTGATCGTGCCGCATGACTATTGTTTGATCTGACGATGAGAAGTAAATGTGTGGCCCTTGGGCAAGGTAGTTCTATTGTGTGTTTTGTATTATGTTATAATACCATTCCACTACTATGTTTTGTATTAGGTTTGAAATCACTGGTTCGTAAACTAAGTTATTGTAAGACTTCCGCTGTTTTTACTTTGATGTATATATTTGAATAAATGCTGTAATACTGCAATGACTCTGTAATGTGATCCTGCTCGGAAATCGTGGATGATTCAGGGTTCCCCGAGGACACCCGACAGTCTTCTTAAGTTACCGGAAACATATGCATAGATGTCAAAGGTTATTGGACAGTGATAGGTGCATGTGGGCCCTATAATTTAGGAGGTTCTGCCACAGAAGCCCTCGTCAATGGCTTGTAGATGGCCATCAAACTTGGAGTACGGTGTCTCGACATATGGGGCAATTCGTAGGTAATCATCAATCAAGTGATGAAGGAGTCGAACTGCCATGACCCCAAAATGGAGGCGTACTACAAGTTGGTACATCGCCTAGAAGACAAGTTCAATGGCCTTGAACTCAACCACATTATGCGAAAATTCAATGAGGCCACGGACAAACTGGCAAAGATGGTGTCAGCATGGGCCCTGGTCCCCCCGAATATCTTCGCCAGAGACCTCCACAAGCCTTCCATCGACTATGCCTCGGCAGCGGAAGAGGGCCCACTGGTTGAGCCCACCGCAGGGCCCGAGGCCCCCTCTATCACCGAGGCCCCTACGACCGAGCCCGAGGACATGGAAATCAACACAGAGCCTCCCAAGGCTGACCAGGGCACTAACTCGCAAGTCCCGTTCCTTGATTGCCTCGTTCGAGGAGAGCTTCCTATAGACAGGACCGAAGCCCGATGGCTTGCGTGATGAGCCAAAACTTACATCCTTAGCAACAACAAGTTGTACAGGCGAAGCTCGTCTGGCATCCTCCAATGATGCATCACCACTGAGGCAGGCCAAGTCCTACTTTGGGACTTGCACATGGGAGCCTACAGGCACCATGCAGCGCCTCGGACGCTCGTCGAAAACACCTTCTGCCAAGGGTTCTACTGGCCAACGGCGGTTGCTGACGCCACCAAGTTGGTACGCTCCTGCAAGGGATGCCAGTACTTTGCGCAGCAAATGCACCTCCCGGCCCAAGCCCTCCAAACCATCCCCATTACATGGCCATTCATCGTGTGGTGGCTAGACATGGTTGGGACTCTACAGAAGGCCCCCAGGGGCTATACCGATTTGCTGGTAGCGATTGACAAGTTCTCCAAGTGGATTGAGGCTTGTCCAATCACTCGAATCAAATCCAAGCAAGCGGTGCTATTCTTCACTGATATCATCCACAGGTTTGGGGTTCCAAACACCATCATCACTGACAACAGGACACAATTCACTAGCCACAAGTTCCTAACGTTTTGCGACGAACACCACATCCGTGTAGCCTGGTCGGCCGTAGGACACCCTAGGACAAACGGCTAAGTAGAATGTGCCAATGGCATGATCCTACAGGGTCTCAAGCTAAGAATATACAACCAGTTGAAGAAATTTGGCAAGAAATGGCTTGCCGAACTCCCGTTGGTCATCTGGAGCCTAAGGAACACTCCGAGCCGAGCCACGGGGTTCACACCGTTCTTCCTGGTCTATGGAGCCAAGGCCATCCTCCCCACTGACTTAGAGTATGGTTCCCCAAGGCTATAGGCCTACAACGAACAAAGCAACCGCACTGCCCGCGAGGACACCCTTGACCAATTGGAGGAAGCCCGAGATGTTGCGCTACTACACTCGGCCAAGTACTAGCAAGCCCTACAATGCTATCAAGCTCAGTGTATTCGAAGCCGAGACCTAAAAGTGGGTGACCTGGTGCTGAGACTGAGGCAGAGCAATAAGGGCCACCACAAGCTGACCCCACCATGGGAAGGGCCGTACATCGTCGCCCAAGTGCTAAAGCCCAGGACCTACAAGCTAGCCAACGAGAAGGGTGAAATCCTCACCAACGCTTGGAACATAGAACAGCTACATCGCTTCTACCCTTAAATTCCCAAGCATTGTATACATTGTTTCTCAAAATACAATAAAGAAGCATTCTTTAGTTGTTCTAATTTTTTGAGAAACCCCTCGAGCCCATTGATGGGGGATCGGCATTATGATAACGATATAAGGGAGACTCGGCTCTACCTCTATAGAGGTGCCCACCGCGGGGCTCGAACAAGACTCAGCTCTGCCTCTGTAGAACTGACCCTCCCTCGAGGGCTAGAAGGGGGGACCCCCCTAAGTCCTAGACACCGTTTTTAGTCATTTTTCGAAAAAAAATTCTATGCCAAACTCTCTCGCGTACTCTGACAAATCGATTCTAAAAAACCTAAGGACTGAAAGTCTGTCTCAGGGCCAAAAGGTCGGTCGAGCTACGAGATGGCCTACGCCTCTAGGCTACGGCAACTCCCTCACCACCTTTTGCCCGAAGGGCAGCTTAGGCTCCGAGGAAGTTTTTTGCAAGAGATATGTTTAAAGACGAGACAGAGAGTAGAGGCTCGGAAATACAATAAAAAATGATTAAAAAGCATATACACACAAGTACTTTGAAAGGCCTCGATGGCCACAAGCATCATGGTACAATGATGTAAGTCCTAATCTATTTACATGGCCCCTTTGGCCTAGGTCAAAACTCAGGGTCGCCAGTGTCAATGGTCGGCGTAGGAGGAACCACCTCCTCTTCGAACAACCTGGCTAGTGCCGTGCCAAGGGTCTCAGCCGCCTCCACCAGCTTCATGACCTCCTCCTCAGCCTTCTCGTCATCCTCAGCCATGACGTAACCATCGCTGATAGCCTCAAGGTCGATGCTGGCATAGTGTGAGGAGACGACAGCTAGGGCATGCTTGACGCCCATATGTAGTGCCCCTTAGAGCCGCTCATGGACTCGGCCGCTCAACGTGATCAAGCAGCTCCCAAGGGAGCTACCCGACTCGAACCCCCCGACCTCTAGGGCCTCACAGGCACTCCATATCGCGTTGTGCTCCTGGATCTCGGCCTCAAGCATCACCTGCACTGTGATGGAGGCCTCAGCTACCTAGGAGGGCTCCTTCTCCAACCCTGCGCCAAGACAAGCGGGATGGGGTTAAGCACGAAAGAAAACAAGCTGAATAGGGGCACAAGCCTATGAGACTCACCCTCGGCTTTCTCCCTCTAGTTTTGGACCTCGACCCGAGAGGCCTTAGCCACCCTAGAAGCCTCCCTCTCCAGCCCTACATCACATCAGGGAGTTAGGGGTCGAACGCAAGAAAAACAAATAAAACAAGGGGCGCGGCTCAACAGGACTCACCCTTGGCCTTTTCCTTCTAGGCTAAGGCCTCGACCTGAGAGGCCTCGGCCACCTTAACAGCCTCTACTAGGGCACCTTTCATCAGCAGGTGCATGCCCTGCTCCGCCTCTAGCTGCTCGGCGATAGCCTTGGTAGAGGCCGCCTCTTGTTCAGCCCGGGACCTAAAGGTGTCCCGCTCGCCGGCCACCTAGGTCAGCTCCTCCTCCAGCTCCTGAATCCATGCCACCAAAGGGGCGGCCTGCTCCTAAGCCATGGCCGCCTCGGCCTTCATGTCAGCACAATGAAGGCGGAGGTCCTCCACCTCTATGCTCCACACTGATAGAAGCTCATTAGCATTGGCGAGCAGGTCCTTCTGCTGCCAGAGCTGGTCCTAGACGTCCCTCTCCTACCGAAGGAACATCGACTTCTCGAGGGATCAGGCCTTGAGCTCCTGGATAGGTAGAACAAATGTCAAGCACTGCAAGGAAAACTCGGGAAAAAGACGACACAACACAAGAAAAGAAAGCACGTACCTAGGCAACGCTGGGTAGGTTGTCAGCCATGACGGGCAACGCTGTCCACAGCGACCGCTCTACCAGCCGACGGAATTGCTCGAAGGAGCCCCAGTGGCCCCCTCATCCATGTCCTCGAGGGTGGACAGAGGCTCCCCCTCAGGGTCGTCCTGGCTATGCCATAAGACACACGGGCTATCCCACCCGTGGGGCTCGGGTCGTACCCAGATGAGGGCCCAACTCCCCTCGCTAGAAGTCAGAGCTGGCTGCTCCGTGGTGCTGGCCACCTTGGCGTCCGCCACCTCCTTCCCCCAGGAAGTATCGTTGGAGGAGATTGAATGAACCTCCACCTCCCGGGCGCTCTCCTGCGATGGCAGCGGGTCTTGGACTAGGGGTGGTACCAAAGCTTGCCCCACCTCCGTCTCCGTATCCTAGGCCACCAACTTCGCCACGCCAAAGCCGGCCTCCACCACCTTGGCCTTAGTGGTCCTGGGAGGTCCAGCCTCTGCCACCTCGGCCTCGGTGGTCCTAGGAGCCTCGGCGTCCGCCACCTCAGCTTTGGAAGCCCTAGAAGCCCCAGCCTCCGCCACCTCGACCTTAGAGGCCCTAGGGGCCTCGGCCTCGCCCTCGGTGGCCTCAGCGACTAAAGGCGCCTCGACTTCACCTGACTTGAGGGCCCCAACCTCATGGGGCGTAGGCGCCTCCTCCCCTGCCTGCTTCATGGCTGCCTTGGTAGCCTCTCCTTGGGTGACCAGCTCCTTTGGGTTAACCCTGGCCAACGCCGCGCCACGCCGTAGGGCGGCCTGTGCGTCCACCACCCATCGGGCGGTGGAGCTGGTGCTCACCTTGAGCGCCTTAAGTGGTGCTAAGGCAGGCGCTTCCACCTGACGCTTCTGGCTGAAGATAAAACACTCACGAGGTCAGCATACGACCAAAGAACGAGTGGGAGATGTTGCAAACTCCACTGATAAAACACTTACCTCGAACGGGGAAGCAATAGCTTCCGCACCACGTCCCTTGTCCTCGGCAATGGCGGTGGCAATGGCAGTGGCATAGCTCCTGTGTCCACCAGTACCGGCCGGCCCTCGCTAGACTCCAATGCCCCTCGGTCCTCTATGGAGGCGGTTGAGTCGCCCCCCACCATCGCCCGCTCCACCTCCGTCGTCGAGCCCATCAAGCTGATGGCACGCTTCCCCGACGCCCGTGTCTCGGGCATGTTGGCCATGGCCCTAGGGTGGGCGATCGCCAGCCCCAAGGCACCCTCTCCTCCTCCTCCTGGAGATGCTAGGTCGCTCACCGATGCCCCGGGCGCCGTCTCCCTAATGTCAGGGAGGTGGTCTAGGGGACCCCGCCCTGCCTCGCTCTCATCATCATCACTCAAAAAATCCATCGACGACGATGACAGAGATGGCTCCTCTAGGAGACCGTTGCGCCTCTATTGCCAACAATGTTTCTCTAGCTCATCACGCTCGAGGCTCTTCCTCTTGTGCCTTGCCTCCTCGGCATCCTTCTGCTCCTTATACGCCTCGGCGTGCGCCCTATTCTCCGCTCGCCACTCTGTGTCCTCAGGAACAGGTGGTGGGGAGGCTCGCACATCCCTCATCCCCTACAGGAATGGCAAATGCAAATATGGGAACAGATTGAAAACATAAGGAGCAAGGAGGCCTCATGGGCCGCAGCAATGCGTGACTCACCAGAGAGATGTACCCCCGCGACGGGTGCATCAGGAACGGGGTCAAATCACTACTCCTCTACCGCCCCTCCACCGTCTCTCTCACCCGATGTAGAATCTCCTCATCGAAAAGGGCGATGGTGGACAACCAGATGTCGTTGATTGGCTCACTCGGTGTCATCTCAAATAGGCATTGCTGCCAAGCCATCAGCGGTAGCACCCTTCGGTGGTGGAAGGCCACCATGACCATGGCCGCCATAAGGCCATGGCTGCATAGCCTTTCCAGCGCCCTCAGGAGCGGCTGTAGCTTAGACTGATTAGCTAATGGGACACCGTACCTCCACCTCTTCAGCTGGCTCTCCACGACCCGCCCAGTATAGGGGGAAGCCCGCCATCATCATTGTAGAGGTAGAACCAGCTGTTGTACCAGCGGTGGTTGGACGACATGAGCTAGGCTAGGATGTAGAAGGGCAGCCTGTCTTGGCACACTTGGAGAGTGCAGCCGCTGGCCCTCAACGCCTTTCGCATGCTCGTCGTGCCCGCTGGCTTGGTGGTGAGCCCCGCCCAAAAGAAGTGGAGCCACAGCTCCTAGTGGGGGGCAATGCCCAGGTACCCCTCATAGACGGCGACAAAGATGGCTGCCTACGTGATAGAGTTGGGGTTGAAGTTGTGGAGCTCCACGCCGTAGTAATGCGGGAGCGCCCGCATGAACCGATCCACCGGCAAGCTGAGGCCACGCTCGTGGAAGGCCACGAAGCTCACGATGTTGCCATCGCATGGCCTCGACTCTGGCTCGTCCCCTGGAGCAATCCACTCCGGTCTGTTGGGGTCAGTGACCGGGCGGAGGAGACCGTCGTCGATGAGCAACTACAGCATCACTGTGGACACATCAGATGGACCCCAAGGATCCGCCTAGAGGACAACAGCGCCACCAGCCATGGATACGGTGGAGAATGTGGCTACGGTAGTAAGGCGTGCTCTCGCTATCTCTCTCTCTACTTTCCTCCCCCTTCTCCCCACTTCTCCCTGGTGCTCTCTTCCTCTGTTCTTAGCAACCGCTCGAGGATAGTTGGCGAACATAGGCAAAAAAGGTAAGGAGGGGCGGGGCGCGGCTCATCACGTATTTATGAGGGAGGAAAGAGGGCAAAATGGGTGGGTGATGAAACCAGGGAAGTTTCCCTCAGATCTAGCGCAGTTAATCTAGATCCGACCAAACCGCCCACGCATCCACCTTTTTCTTATTAACCGTGCGCACACAGTAACATCCCATCCGTAGACATCACATCGCATTCGACCATAGCGACGGTAGGCGCCATTCCGTCTCCTCGAGGAACCACCTCAAAAAGCGCACCCACCATCGTCAGCCGATGGGAAGGGAATATCCCCCACCCGATTCCTTTTAGACTAAGGAACTGGGCACCGAGTCTATTATGGTCCAGGGGTTCGAAGGCTAGACCCCCAAGGGTCTCGACAGCCACCTTAGGACAAATAGAGTCAGGGATGACTATGGGCGAGCCCGTACATGGCCGAGGCCCAAGCAAGCAATTGCTTGGGATGCCCTAAGTCGTGTCTGAGACCGGCAGGGAGGTCTCTGAATGGGATCCCACCATAGGGAGGCACCGAGCCCTCGGGGCCAATCGAACGGCCCTAGGACCCACTAGAGAAGCCATCTGGTACTTTTGGAGTGCGTCTCTAGACCGCTAGCCAACCCCTATCGAATGAGGCACGGGCCTCCACTCGGACTTACCTAGTAACAGCTCACCGGAGGTGTCACTGCTCGCCCACCGAGGGTAGCTTGGCATACTCCACCCCTCCTTCCGAACGAAAAGGATGCGCGAGAGCCGCACAAAAAAGACAGGGAAACTCTTGATCGCCCTCTTGCTCCGAGCAGAGGCTTGGGGGCTCTTCCTGCAATCAAGCCAAGGCCCGATGACCTGAACTCGCACTCGGGGGCTCGGCAAATGTGATAAAACCCCTCACTTAACATGAAAAAGCCCCTGGAGTTATAAATCCACTCCTCCAGGCCTACGAGGGCTACACCCGGCGGGTGCGCTCGCACGCACCCACCGAAGCCTCGAGTATGAAACACCATCCTGCCAGGAGCTACCACAAGTCAAGTCTCATCAAAACCTTAGGGAGAGCGCTCACACTCTCCCTAAGGCTCAGGGGCTACTGTCGAGTACCATAAAAAGGGGTCCCCTAAGCAAGAACCGAAAAAATCGCTTAGACCTTGTAAATATCAAAGCCAAGAGACAACCACTAGCAAACCCCCACCTTATCTGAGGCAGCCTAGAACAAAACCACGAGGCCTCGGACGAGGTACCAGTTTTCTGACTCACCCGAGGCCCCATGCCACAAGGCCTCGGATGAGGTACCAATTCTCTGACTCACCCGAGGCCCCGCACCACAAGGCCTCGGACAAGCACCTAGTTACCGACTCGCTCAAGGCCGGCTCGGCATCAACCCCATCACCGTCACCTTGATCGACTTCTCTGACGTGATGTCACATCTGACTAATGCGTCCAACCACTCCCACGATCTCATCCGAATGATGGCACGATACAGTGGAGTGGCCGACGAGATGGGAGTCACATCGACGCCATGCCGTCTGGGATAGGATAGGGTAGGGGTTACCGGCCGCTGTGCTCGGCACTATGCCCATGGCTGACACCCATGTTACACTGTGCTACCTAACCCCTGCTCCAAGGACAGCGTAGCGTGGAAAGACAAGTTTGGGTCCCTGTAGCCTCATAATCGATGTACAAGACCAACTGCTCCCTCCGAGCCTTGGCTATCCGCTTCTAGGCTCCTGTAGCCTCGAGACTCGTGCCTGCTGAGCCCCCACAATGGTTCAGCCTCTGCACCGACTGGGCCTCGGTGTCAAGCTACAGGAGCTCCCACATCGTGCACAGGGCCAAGCTCCTATAGCCTTGGAATCAGTGCACATGCGCCGTCGCATCTACCCAGCCTCGGCACTCCATGCTAGTCAAACATACAGTGACCAGCATGCCTCTGACAGAAGAGGGCGTGCATGCCACCATAGGAGCTCCCACGTCGCATAGGATCAGGCGTGACCGGCGTGTCGCTCTAGTGCACCGAGGATAAGACCGCTCCACCAACCATGTCGCCACAGTGACGAGCTACAGGGCTCAGACATACTGCCTCTGCTCACAAAATGCCACGTAGCAAATACATGTACCGCCCCTATGCCTCCCTTCGACTATAAAGGGAGTGACCAGGGCTGCTTCTAGGGGGATCAGACACACACGCGCAAGCAACACACAACGCTCTATAACACACATGCTCCCTCACTGCAAGAGATTAACATCTCGAGCAACCCATGCCACTCTATGCAGAGACCTAGGACTAGCTCACTCTCTCACTTAGCTTGTAAGCCCCTACTACAAGCACCTCAGTGCAAGGAATACAAGATTGCTCTCTTAGACTGGACATAGGGCACCTATTGCCTAAACTAGTATAAACCTTGTGTCTCTTTGCATCACCATCCGGGATTAGGGCTACGTAGTACACTTTCACTAGTCGGTTGAGGACCTACTGGACCAAAACGCCAACACTGTGACTAACGTGTGTTTTGCAAAAACAATTGAGTTAGGTCACGGTAATGGAGATCGATTAGGCAATCATGGTTGTCATGCCCCTACGATGGAAATCATTTTGGTTTTCAAAGGATGGACGACAAGGTTAAGGATGGACTAGTTCTAAGTGTCGATTGGAGTTGGAGAGACACTTAGAGTAGTTTAGGACTTTGTTTTTTCCTTTGGCCATACTATTAAGGGGGGTATAAACAGGTAGCTTGACCTAGGTGAGTCTAGTGAGTTAGGTGTGGTGCACACTTTTTAAAACTAGCACTAGGTAGCTCCAAAACAGCCCTATGATCCAATGGAGCAAACTTCATTCACATATGTTTGAGAGTTGGAAGTGAATGGAGGGTCAAATACAGACTGGACGCTGGCTCTAGTGTGATCGAACGCTGGCTTAGGGTCCGATCAGTTCATTTGACTAACGTGATTATGTCTAGTTTGACCGGACGCTATGAGGTCATGGTACCGGACGTTGAGGGCCAGCGTCCGGTCGACTCTAGTAAGGTTCCAAAGAGGGAAAATCATGACCTGATGTGTCCGGTCAGTGCTGACCAGACACTGCCAGCGTTCGGTCACACTGTAAATACAAGAGTTCGGGGTATACTGACCGGAGCATCCGGTCACCCTGCAGAGGCACATAACAGTTCATTTTTTAGCCCATGTTATAAATAGAGCCTCCACTCATGTGTGGGGGTACTTTTGCTCATTCCAACAGTTGAGAAACACCTTAGAGAGTGCCAAGAAGAGCAAGGTCCTAGTGAGGTGATTGAGATTTGAGATTCCAAAAGAGAGACCTCATTAGTGAAGATCGAGAGTAGCAAAGTGTGCATCCACCTTCTCATTAGGCTTGTCGTGGTCAAGTGAGAGTTCGTGCTTGTTACTCTTGGTGATCGCCATCACCTAGATGGCTTGGTGGTGATTGGGAGTTCGGTGATCACCCGGCGGAGCTTGTGGGTGACCCAACTCAAGTTGTGAGCGGTTGTGGGTGATTCACCATGACGAAGTGTTGAAGAATCAACCCGTAGAGAGCACTTGATCCTTGCGCGAATCAAGGGGGAGCTACACCCTTGCGTGGGTGCTCCAACGAGGACTAGTGGGGAGTGGTGACTCTCTGATACCTCGGCAAAACATCAATGTGTTCCTTCCTCTCTATTTACTTTGAGCATTTACTTTGAGCAATTCAATTTATGTCTTTACATTTTTAGAATTGTCATGCTAGAGTAGGATTAGAACTTAGGTTGCAAGTCTTTTGTGCGGTAGAACAATTAGAAACACTTTCTAGGCACAAGGGGTTAATTGGGCTAACCATAGGATTTAATTATTGCGAAGAAATTTAGAATTAGCCCAATTCACCCCCCCTCTTGGGCATCTTGATCCTTTCAATGTCTTTACTTGTGTAGAGCTTGTGGTGGTTGAAACTAGTTAGTGTAGCTCTTAGTGGTAGTTCTCTTGCTAGCTTGCTCACCTAGGTGTAAATTAGTGACTTAGCCTTGTTGTGATATACTACAGATCATAGATTTTAGAATGGGGCAATTGTCTGTTGGACATCCAAAGTGATGATCCTTTGCTGGCGAACACTCACTTTGGAGCATTTTGCCAGAAGACACTCTGGTTCATTGAAATTAGGCCATAGGACACCATGGCCCGGTTACAGCCGGTTGAGGAGAGAGAAAACTTCATTTTGAACATTCGATTGCCCCTGAACCACACTTGGGTCTACCCCAACATGGAGAGCAGAGGCAGCTGCACCTAGTCGAATAGATGGCGATGACGGGAGGAGGCATAGAGGTGTTGCATAGCCCCCATGCGCTGCTGCCGGGAAAAAGGGAAGGGGGCGCCACCATCGCTCCATGCCTTGATTCATGGCCGCTAGGTAAAGAGAAGGGCTCATTGCCGCTAGGTAGTGGATGTCATTGACATCGCCGCTGCCAGGTCGAGAGTGGACACCGCCGTTGTCGAGAGGGGTGGAGGACGGGGAAGGAGGAGAAGCCGCTACCGCTATGGGCTGCCATTGTTGCTGTTGGGAAGGAAGCCACCGTTGCCGGAGATGATGGGGAAGGGAGCCCATGCACGTGGGTCGAGCCACACAACCTCCCTTCCATAGTGATGGCCCTTGGCAGCGTAGGATCTAGCACTGATGAGGCTGGCTCCACCGCTGACGCCGGTGAAGGAGGTGGATCTACCATGGCGCGTTGTCATTGAGGTCGCCATGGGGCGCCGCCGTCCCTAGGTGGCCATAGAGGGCCACCACCCCTGAGGTGGATAGGAAGGTAGGCCACGTCGTCGCCGGGAAGCCCCATCCGCGCCACCGGTGAGGGAGGCACCGCCGCTAGTACTACTCTATCTGGCGCACTGCCATCGAGGTCGCCATGGGGCACTGCCGCCCCCAAGTGGCCATGGAGGGTCACCAGTCCTGAGGTGGACAGGGAGGCGGGCCACGTCGCCGCCGGGAAGCCCACCCATGCTGCCAGTGAGGCAGATACCGCTGCTAGTACTACTCTATCTGATGTGCTACCGTCGAGGTCGCCATGGGGTGCTGCCGCCCCTAGGTGGCCATGGAGGGCCACCGGCCCCGAAGTGGACAGGGAGGTGGGCCGCATCACCACCGAGAAGCCCTATCCGTGCCACCAGGTGAGGGAGGTGTCGCCGCTAGTACTACTCTGTCTGAGAGATGCGGATGGGGAGGAAATGAGTGGGGGAGAAAAAATAAAAAAAATAGAGGTTGTGGCTATTTATAGATGGAACAAATGAACCTTGTATTGAGTACTAGTGTTCCTATTTATGGTTGCTGGTGTCCAACCTAGACCAGGTTAGGGGTGGACCCAAGTGTGGTTCAGGGGCACCGAATGTCCAAAATGAAGTTTTCTCTCTCCTCAACTGGCTATAACCTGGGCCGCGGTGTCCTGTGGCCTAATTTCAATGAACCAGAGTGTCTTCTAGCAAAATGCTCCAAAGTGGGTGTCCGCCAGCAAAGGACCGTCACTTTGGATGTCCAACAGACAATTGTCCCTTTTAGAATTGGGTAGGTGGCTTGCAACACAAGTGTAGTGCTAGCGCAAAATTTGCTTCGCCATCTTATTTAATAATCACTTACCTTAGTGTTGTTGTAGAATTTTTTAATAGGCTATTCACCCCCCTCTTGCTATTAGGACCTTTCACTTGGGCCGGTAGCTGAGCACTCTTGAGCCTTGGTGACTTGTCTAGGTGTGGTTTGGGAGCCATCTAACTCACTTGTGCTTGATAGTGATGATCCGATTGAGTGTGTGAGTGATTCTAGTGCGATTGCATCGTAAGGTTGCATCATGTGGCACTAGGTGATCTAGTTGTAAGCCGATGGTGCTTGTTACTCTTGGAGGTTGCCACCTCCTAGATGGCCTGGTGGCTTGCAACTCCGTTGAAGCACGCGAGAAGATTGTGCGGTGCTCTGGAGGAGGATTTGTGAGGGGGATTATGCTCACCCCACAGGGATTGCGAAGAGCAACTCTAGTTGAGCGTGTCATTGAGCTACCCTCACTTTCGGGGTAGGTTCTTGCGGTGCCTAATGTGCGGGCTTGGTGGATGATGCCAATTAGCCACCGAACCACTAAGTGAGTGGTCGACACAACGGGGACTTAGCTTGGTGGCAACCAAGTGAACCTCGAGAGAAAATCACCGTGTCAACATTATCTTCATCATCTTCTCGGTGGTTTGCTTTTCGTGAAACACAAACTTGTATTACTTTCATTTACATTGTGTCTATATAGTTGCTCTTGTGACTAGCTTAGCTTTAGTAGCTTGCTAGTTGCCTTCTTGCTTGTGTAGCATAGAAGTAGCTCCCTTGTGTGGCTAATTTGGTTTTAGTAACCTTGTTAGTCACATTGCTTAGTTTGTGTAGCTAAGTAATTTGCGCTCTCTAATTTGACTTGTGTAGCCTTGTTATTGAGCGTTGCTAGCGAGCTTAGGGGTTTTATGCTTTTTGCTTCACTAGTTGTGTTGGAGCTCCCTCGGTTGTGTGAAGCACTAGTGCATAGGTTTGTGTGACCTTGCTCTAGAATTGATTTGGTGAGCTCTAGCTAGTCTGACACCTTTGTTGCCTAATTAGGATCTTTTTATGGTGCTTGTGAACTTAGATAGAGGGGTATAGTCTTGGCTAGGCCGATAGTTTTAATTTCGTATTTGTTTTGATTAGCCGACGTGATTATTTTTAGAAAGGACTATTTATTTCCTCTAGTCCGCCATCTCGACCCAATGTACGCATTGATGGACAATAGCGCGCCACGGGGAATGTCGCAGCCGCCGACTCATGCGATAGTAGCAGAGGGGCCAGCGGGTAGAGGCGCAGGGTCTCATTGATGACGTACTGTAGGTAGCCCAGACGGGGCAAGCGTCCATGGTGACGAGGCGGGTAGGCGTCGTGTCGTGGCAACACAGGGCTGTGCTTAGCACGGGAACTAGCCGAGGTGCAAAGAGGTCACCTCCCCATGGTGTCACCCACTTGCAGCAAGCTCAAGGCGGGTGGAGCAGAGCTGGCCGTGGCATCATGCCTGGCGGCGATGGAAACTAGTGGCAAGGGCACCGTTCCCGGCGCAACGGTGAAGCTCCCTCAAACCTTTGTGAGACCAACACGGAGGGCATTAGGGTAGACATAGAGTGTGTGAAGCGGTGGTGAGCTAGTGAGGCAGAGAGTGGGCCACGCGTGGAGCTCGAGCCATGACAATGGCTACCGACGGCGCAAAGTCAGCCAAATTGAGTGATTACCTTGGTCGGTCTTTCAAGCAACTAGCTCAGGGGCGTTACTAGGGAGGTGAGCGAGCCATGTCTATGAGGAATCAAAGAAGGATGCAGCGAGGTCGACAAATTTTTGGATGGGGGCGGCTGCTGCGCGGCCACTGTGAGCGTGGACGGGCACTTGGGCACTGCGAGCGCGGGCGGTCCTCTGCCGCCGTAGCCACGCGGGCGAGCAGTAGTCGCCGGCGTGTGGGCGTGTGTGCGAGCGATTAGTGTTGTAGCTGTGGGCGCGCAAGCAAGCACTAGAGCCGTCATTGTGGATGCGCGGGCGTGACGTGACCCGCCGCCACGGCTACATGGGCACACGTGCGACCCACCACAACTGTCGCGGGCGCGCGCGTGAGACGCCACCGTGAGCAGGCGCCGCTGCTGTCGCTGTGGCCATTTGGACGAGCGGGCGCGATGTGACCCATCGGGACATGCCACGTGGGGTCGATCTTAGAGCAAGGAATGGCGTCGGCGAAGCCCTTCCCGCGAGCTCGCTGCCACTACTCTGCTTTCCCACCGCGTCAAGCGCCGTCGCCCTCCAAACGCGTGAGGGTTTTTATTGAGAAGTTGGCATGGCCCCACCGTCCAGCTGCCACTATGGTATGGCCATGTAGATGCTGGAGCTGACATGGTGGGTTTTGGACTTTTAGTGTGCGAGGACAGTAGATTAGAAACTTAGATGGGAGCTTTTTTAGTTTGAGGTCCCAGGTGAGAAGACCCTAAAGCTTTAAGGACTCAGCGTGCAATTTATTCTTTAGAATAAATGGATGCTAGCCTTTGCGACGACGACAACGCTTTTGGAAGCCGTATTCTTTCTTGGAGGCATATATGTGGATACACCTTCTCTTCTCTCTCGATGTGGGTCTCGCGGCTAAATCTTTGTTCATGTTGGATAGACAGTAGTGGCATGTCTACGTCGTGTTGCTTTCTAAAGGCGTTATCTTTATAGTTTCACGTAAGATTTTCACTTTGATGACTTTTTTATCATCAAAGTTTCTAAGTAAATTAGAATATGAAGGATTGCTAACACACAAGATTGAATTTTAAAGTCTAACATCAAGAGTTTTTAAACAAACTACGATGCAGATTTTTCCATCATCTAATCCACAACAAATCGAATGAAACCAGTTTTGGATTTCTTTTGATGAAAACCCTTGTTCTGCTCTCGCTACTAACGGCCTGAGTGAGCTCAGTGGTCAGCCCCTGACATTAGGGGTCTTTCGCTTTTGCCAGATCTATAGAGATATAAGGATTGCTACCGTACAAGATCAAAGCAAGTTTGAAACAAGAGCATAGAAGTTGGAAGTAGGGTGTTGTTCGGCTGATGGTTTCTGCCTTCTGATAAGCCGGCTGAAGCTGATTTATTATGAGAGAAAAACACTGCTCTATGACTAATAAGCCATAAGTTCAATCTAGCTCGGTCAAACTTTATTGCTCTTTTTTTCGTATCTCAGTTTTGGGGCTTAGAGTATGTAAACTTTGGTTGTGTATGGATATAGAGGCCAGATCTCTATCTATTATCTAAAAAAGTAAAAAAATAGCTTTAGCCCATCTAAATAGAACGCTACTCCATTCGTCTCTAGATATCGGTCGTTTTCATTTTTCGAGAAAAAACTTTGACTAAATATATATATAAATCCATTAATATTTATGATACATAATTAATATCAGTATATAGATATTTAAATCTAATTTTTTAACAAATTTATTTGGAAATGCAAATGTTGCACATATTTTCTATGGGACAGAGGGAGTAAATAGGTTGATTTTTTTTAGCCAAAAACTATTAGCTTCAACTAATAACTAGATCTAACTCATTCAAATAAGGTCTAAATCCGTCCTATATCTTTTTGTTCTCAAGCAAACGCAATCTAGATCTAGCCCATCTTATCTTATACTCTTATAAAGCCAAGCCTCACTATCTATTTCTCTCGACATGCAAGTTGTTTAATTAGACAATCTACTATCACACACAATTAAAAATTCAGTAGTCCATGCAATTGTAATGTCCACGTCAGCGAGTCACCTATTTGTCTTAATATGCAAGTTGTCCAACTTGGCAATGCACTATCACACACAATTAAAATCCACTAGCTCATACAATTATAATGTCCACGTCAACAAGACACATAAGTATTTTGTTTGTCCACATAATCATGCCACGCAATCCACTAATCCGCAATTCCCACATCAAGACGTAGGGTATTCTACTAGTTCAAATAAGCTCTAAATCCATCCTCTCTTTTTTTTTCTCAAGCAAACGCAATCTTAAAAAAACAAGCATGAATAGATCAGACGAAACATATATATCGAGTCACCGTACCTGCTCGCTGTGGTGGTAGTCGCTGCCAGCGGCGAGGTCACGGAGGCAGGCGTTCATGCTCTCGAGGTCGTCCTTGAGCTCCTGGATCTCCCGGCCGACGCCGCTGAGCAGCACGTACTTCTCGGCGAGGGCGGTGGCGAGCTTGCCCAGGAGGATCCGCAGGACGCCCTCCGTGGAGCTCACCACGGCGGCCTCCA
Organism: Miscanthus floridulus; assembly: GCF_019320115.1. Taxonomy (NCBI): domain Eukaryota; kingdom Viridiplantae; phylum Streptophyta; class Magnoliopsida; order Poales; family Poaceae; genus Miscanthus; species Miscanthus floridulus. Next base: position 34,274,779 of record NC_089584.1, on the reverse strand, counting down.
TGATGCGCGCGGCGACGCTCTGCTAGTCGCGGGCTCGGTGATCAGTCCATCATTTGGGTGCATTACTTAAACAGGATCACATCACAAATAGATTAGATACTCCTAGATACTCCTCTCTTCCAAGATCCTTCTTACTACTGGCCCTCCTCCGTATTAGTTTAGTGACGGCCGGAGAGCAACATGGCAATAGGGCATCATTTTTCTTAGAATTTCTTACTATTTATTTTATTTTGTTTTTATTTTATTTTGCAGAGGGCGTGGTCCTGCTGCGTCGCCTTCACCGAACGAGACCAGGGATTAACCCGGAGTCACATGCACGGACAGAGCTACGTGGGGCTAAACTGGAATTAATTTCTGCCTCTCTCGTACCATGCTTGTTGTTGCTGATGAGTGGATCACAGCTTACAAGTATGTAAATTCGCACATTGTTCATTCTTTTTTGACAGAATTCCAATTGTTCATTGCAGTCTATATAGATAGAACTGGAAAAAACAAAGATTTTCTACAGAATTCCAATAAACTATACTACTATTGATAAATACTGTAGCAGTGTAGCTTTGAATTGCCCCCCTACACGTTCATGCAAGCTCTGCCACCGGTCACATGGCCTGGGTGCATATTAGTCATGGGGTCAGTGTTCAAATGTTCATATACTATCCAGCTCATGCATTTACACCGAATCTCTCTTCCCCAAGTTCCAACTGGCACTGTGCTTGCATAGTGAGTAGTGACAGAAACAAAGCAACATGGCACCCTATTTCTTGTTGTAGAGTACAACTAAAAAAACTTTAGCATTCATGTGTTTAAGAGGATTTGCATGGTGATTTGAGTTTTGAGGATGAGCCCAAGCGATCCTTTGAACCAAACAGCTTCATGTAGTTGTGCAATGTTCAGTAAGATAGGAATATTGAGTGCACATGTTTTGAAAGTTTTTGATTTAATGAATATAAAGATATTGCCAACACATTATGTGTTAAAAGAGATGGACAAGAAAAGCACACAATGAAAGCATACAAGATAGACAAGGAAGAAATGTGGTAGAAAATCCAAAACTTAAGCTCGACTTCGGTACAAGTTCATGTCCAATAAATTTCTAAATTTAGCATATAAAGCGGGCAGCTCTCTGGAATGTTGTTTGCTGTTAGGCAATGCACTTGCCTTGGTAGTTAGAGGATAAATTCAATGCATCTACTGTGTTGCGAATGAAAACCCATGTACCGGCCAGAAAAAAGTTGACCCAAATGTGTAGGAAAGAGATGCCCTTGGTGCCACACAAAAGAAAAAGGAAGTTTATTAAAAAAAAGGAGATAGAGAACATGGTTAGATAAGTTATATAAGGTGAAGCGCAAAACAACTAAATATGTTTGTACTAGCAAACAAGAAAGCATGTATACTAGATGCTGCCCCGCGCTTCGCTGCGGGTAGAGAGCGAAACACAACAAATATAAGCAAAGATCTAAAAAAGGTACCCGACTATATAATCATGTCTCCCTAAACAAATGTCATATTCAAGTCAAAGTGTTTGAGCTGAAAAATATATAATCGATCAGATTCATAACCACTTCAGGGTGGATCGGTCTCCTTATGTAATGCGCTGGCTCATAATATGTATCTGCAATGGTCACAAAGCAAGCAAGAGATAACCAATAAGCTCTAGGAACAAATCAACACAGGATGAAAAAGAGGAAGAGCCTATGCCAGTTTATAAGGCATGAAAAAGGTCAATCAATATGAGCATGTATAGGGGACCGTGACGCCTAAGAAGGGGAGGGGTGAATTAGGCAACTTAAAAATCTACTTCTTAATTATGGCCTCTTTTACTAACCTTAGCAGAACCTATGCAAAAGATAAACTATCTAAATGTGCGCCTATGATTTTGCTAGTGTGTTGCTATCTCTACCGCAAAAGGAGTAATACAATCAATGTAAATGCGGAAGCTTAAAGAGCAAGGTAGAGATATGAAAACTCCCATCGACGACCCCGATATTTTTACCGAGGTATCGAGAAGAACGCAAGCTTCCCCCTAGTCCTCGTTGGAGCCTCTCGCAAGGGCCAAGCTCCTGGTCGGGTAACTCCATGGATAGCCTCGGGCCTTTCCCACGCGTAAGTGGATCTCCGACGTGCTTTCTGGCAAGGCTCTCCCAGATGCTTCCCACCGTCTTCACTATCAAGCTTCTGGCCGAAACGCCGCGGGCCTTGTTCCCTCTGGTATACGGTGGCGGCCACACCACAACCGCGGTTGGTGTGATCTCGCAAGACTACAAGCCCATTCGATGTACAACAATGGTGCGCGCAAGCACCGAGTGGTAAGAGGTATGCAAACCTCACTAGACACTAGGCCTAAACCTAGAGCAAGCGCATAAGCGGTGGTCTAATCAACCTAAGCACTTCGTAGAGCACCTACGCTAATCACCTAATGAATCACTAAGCACTATACAAGCGGAGATCACTAAAATGGTGTATCAACACCTTTGATATGTTTCCTCAGCTACAACACTTTAAATAGCCAGTTGGAGGGTCTATTTATAAGCCCCACTGAGAAAGTAGCCGTTGGGGACGAAATCTCGCTTTTCTGCTACTAACTGGACGCTGATCACGTCTTGACCGGACGCGTTCGGTCGTCCCGACCGTTAGAGATGCGATCAACTGATTGGACGCTGCCAGCGTCCGGTCACATGCCACCGGACGCGTCCGGTCGTAATTTCGTCGCTCTGGAACCTTTCTATACTCGATCAGACGCTGTAGTTCTGCATCTGGTCAATTTGCCGCCAACGTCCGGTCAGTACTGAATATGTTGCCAGTGATGATGAACAGTACCATCGGTGTGCCCGGTTGATTTTAGCACTCAGTGTCCGGTCGCTGCTGCTAACGCCTGCTGTTGCCGAGCCTCTTGATCGGAGCATCCGATCACTTTCCACCAGCGTCCGGTCCAATGTCCAATCGCCTTTGTGAGCTTGTTTCTTTGCGATCTTGCGTACAGCTTGGTTCCTATCTTCGTGCTTGGACTTTTGCTTGATATCTTGGGTCTTCTCTTGTGCTCCTAAGGTCTTTCTTATGGTGTTGATCATTGAATCATCACGTCACATTCGTCCAAGTCACGTCTTGCACCCTATTGAACTACAAAACAATCACTTGCAAATTCATTAGTCCAACTTGATTGTGTTGGTCATCAAACACCAAAATCCAAAGTAAATGGGCCTTGGATCCATTTTCCTTACAACATGGATATGGTTATGGTTAAATTGTCATATTAGAGAAAGAGGTTCCCATAGACTCAATGTAGTCATTTAAACTGTAAATAGAGCAAGATTATGTACATACCATAGGCATAGCAAAGATGATACAATGGATTTGTTTTTCTAATGACATCAAACTCTGAAAGGGTCTATGTAAATCAGTAGGTATCATGTATTATTTTTTAGCCTTTTTCTTTCAATTTCTTTTTTTCTTGTATGGGGAAAGTTTTTTTTATCAAGCAAATCCTGTGGGTATGGGGAAAGTTTTTTTATCAAGCAAATACTGTGACTAATAGAAGCAAATTGTAACCCCATAAATCATGTGAGGTGGCCTAAAAGTGGACTTACATTTTTTGTTCTGGAACTCGGCGGCAACTTACTTCAAAAAGTGTAGTAGAACACTGAAGGGGTTAGAAAGTGAAGGGTTGTGTAATCTTTGCCTACGAATCAAGAAGACATGTTTATAAGAGTGTAAACCAAATTTAGAATACACCTATGAACCTACAAATACTACCTAGACAAATAGAATGCGATGAAAGAAATAAGGGGTATTTAGAGAGATTTTGCCAGACTCAACCCTCGCATAATAAATTTGGATTCACTTATCAGTGACTATGCAGAACATACGAAAGATTAGAATAAGTACTAATTGTTTATGTGAAGCACTTTTAAAAAATAGTGTCATGACTGTGCATTTAGTGCAGGAAGGATAAAAAAGCAGGCACAATCCTTTTTTTCTAATATTTTGAATGCTATGCAAACTAATGTGGAGCGCAGCCAATACGGTTTCCAGTAAACATCCAAAAGGCGACAATGCATTAGATTGTACGTAGTAGTATACATTAGATAGCTAGAATGAATTAGGAGCTGCACTTGTAACTGACATTGGCAGATTAGTAATGCTTACGAAAAGATTAACAACATTTAAAGTTGTAATGCATGTTTTGTACTAACTGCCACATGGATGATCTAAACATACATCGAACAACACTAATAACAGAGAAAAAGCATGTATGCATGTGTGGGCTTTTATAATCCTATATGTGTAGCTTGCATCTGTGCACATAGATATTGAATTAGAAAGATGAGTAAGCACAAATCAAAGAATACAAACACGAATTAGTTCAAAGGTGCAAAGGTAGCATAGTATAACTAATTAAAGAGTAAGAAAAGTAAATGCTCACCGAAGAGCAGACCTTTAAATTGTTCCTACTGCTATGATCATGGAAGCAATCTTTCAAACAGAATCTGCGGGTACATGAACAGACCAGTCTATGTAGTAGATCTTTCATTGCATATAAGGATACAATGAAGGATCATATGAACACATGACCAGGTCCTGTAAAGCTTATATGATGATTCCAGTTAGTTTCTTTAATACATAAACTACACAGGAAGCATAGCACATGGACCTAAATTTAGGTCATTAGAACTTTAAACATTTAGGGAAACTAATATGAAAACCCGATATGAAGGTAAGGAGAGGCAGCAGACCATAATGGCGCAATTGTCCTCTACGGACCTTTCGAGGTAGTCCAGGTTAAAGAGGAGCATACATGCAGAGGGCCTCCATAGCCTCGACAAATATTCCACATTAGCAGCTGCAGATCCATTTTGTAGGCAACTTAGAATTAGTTGGTACAAAATAACTAAACAGCCAATACATATAAATTGAATCCCAGGAAGCACAAAACCCGACGTACTTGCTGTAATGCAGATGACCATGGCATGGTGGACGTTTGCGGATTGAACCCCATATCAACTGGCACGCACAGTAATTGAGCACCATGAAGCTGCGCAACGGCCTACCTCATGGTGACCTATGAAGCAAGTCGAACAGTACCTACAACACAAATGAATGCATTTAGAAAAACAAAATCAAACTACCGGTGTACCAAATTGGAGCAGGAAGGCGGCCCTAGTGCATGTGACGACCCCCGTTTCTCTTACCGAGCAGCAACGACGGGGGTGGGGTCCTGAGTTCCCCCCGGGGTGCGGCGACGGTGTCCCCCTACTGCTGTGCTCCGCCATGGAGGTCCGCTGTGAGGCCCATCGCAGCGTGCCTCCACGAGTGCTGAGCAAGATCCGAGTGTGAGAGGGAGGGTGTGGGGGGTACGACCCCGGATACCCACGGCAGACTACATGGGCTGCGCCCCTAGGGGTGGCCTAGCTCACAAGAAGAAGCCTTGCGAGGCACGACTCTGCTCGGCGCCTTCCGCAAGACATCAGGAAGATATCCTAAAGATACTATGAGATCTGTTAGGATATGTACGATCCCAAGATTCCTGTATTTAGTTATTACTTTCCGGTTATCTCTTAGATCTAACCGACTTGTAACCCTACCTCCCAAACTATATAAGGCGGACAGGGACCCCCTCTAAAATCACGGCATATCATACGATAGCTAATACAAATCAACAGACCACAGGAGTAAGGTATTACGTCATATTGACGGCCTGAACCTGTATAACTCATGTGTCTCTGTTGCCTTCTTGTTCTTGATCTCGCGCTCCTCTATCGATCAATCTACCTTTGTGGGATACCCCTTGGAGGACTGCCGACGATAATCTATCGACAGTTGGCGCGCCAGGTAGGGGTTGTGCGTGTTGTTTCCTTGTCGAACAAGATAGTTTTTTCTACAGGCTCTTCACCCCTTCCACAGCCTGGCTAGATCTTCATGGTCAGATCCATCTCGTGGGTCATCAACGCTGATGGAGTCGGAGAGCTCCTCGAGCCAGAGCAGACCAGTTCTGCCCCAGCCACCCCTGCACCTGCAACTACAGATCCGATCTCGGAGGTAATTCCGAGGTGTCTTTCAGCAACAACTCACCGTCCGCTTCCTCGCTACTAGAGGAGGCCAATAAACAACAACGATCTGATCGAATCCATCGATCGGGTCGGACAGATGCTCGCCGATTGTCTCTCCATCGTCGAATCGGCACTGGACACTCTGGTTCAGCGCCGACCACCCTCCGATCCAGATCTATCGAAGGGTGCTTGGGAAACTGCAAGGGCTATGGCCCTACCTTTTGGATTCTCCAACACCATCGCTGCTTACTAGCATGCCCTAAGGGGCAGACTCGCTGACCAGATCACCATCTAGCTCCCAACGGTTGTCAACATGCTACACTTAGGCCGGAGCCCTAGGGCGCACCTCCAGACTATCCTGGAAGAAACTCTGGGCTCTGAGTCTTAGGGTTCTATGGAGACCCTCGTTGAAACCTTCTCCGATCAATTTCTCCTCCAACCCTTCTGGGGTGGCATGATCTTCAACGTCAGCATCAACAACCCTCCTTGGAACGGCGAAATAGAGGAAGAGCGCGCCGCTTGGGAGAACCAAAATGTCAACCGCACACAGCGGTGAGAGAATGAGGCAACCATCGCAAGGGCCGAAACTGCTCGGAATAATCAGCTTGACTCTTAAGGAAGGCCACTCCTGCTCTACCGTGACCTCGACGAAGAATTTCTCCGTGTCGACGGCCATGACGTCTTCAAGACTCCAAGCGCCAATTTGACAATAGCCACCAACAAGCTCGCTCATTTCCCTCAAACGCCCAAGCTCACCAAGATCGCCGCCATGCTTAAAGCGGCTCACTGTCAGGTCAATGAGATCCACGAGGACCAGAGACCTTCGTGCTCTACGAGCACGATTCACCGATCAGCTACGCTGAGGTTCAACCGCTGCCCAAGTCAAAGCTGCTTCGCCGACCAGTCATTACCTCTCCAAAGGGTATCCAGGGGCCATCGCGCCGAACACCATCGCCAACATGACCAGGAGGTCGAACAGGATGCTAGAGTACATCTCAGCAACCTCCGGGATGTGCGGCGGTGTATTGAGCGCTACCGTTTTGGTTGCCATGAAGACAAAGTACGCTGCCACCGGGATTACAAAAGGGAGTTCGGTGACCTAGACTCAGCCCTCGAGCCTATCCCCGACCACAACGCCATAGACTACAGTGTCGACAATCCTAAGGGGCCTCCGGCTTTCACAAAGGAACTCCGAACGCTTCGATGGCCTCATGGCTTTAAGATCACCGGGGTCGAGCCCTATGAAGGAAGAATGAACCCAACTCAGTGGCTGTAGGCTTATGCCACTGCCGTCCGCGCCATGGGAGGAGACACCAGCATTATGGCAAATTACCTCCCCATCATGCTCATGCCACCCACCATGAGCTGGTTCACCAGCCTTGTGCCGGACTCCATTGGCTCGTGGGAAGAGTTGAAGAAAGTCTTCACCGACAACTATATGGCCATGTGTACTCGTCCTGGCACGAAGCATGATCTCAGCCGCATCAACCAGAAGCCATCTGAGCTCCTCCGCAGCTACATCCGACATTTCTTCGAGATGAGGAATTCTATCCCCAACATCACGGAAGCTGAAGTCATCACTGCCTTTATCCGAGGACTCCACCATCGCGAACTTCACTCCAAGTTCAACTGTAAGCCACCAACCGGTATCGGTGAGATGATAACTACCACCAACCAGTACGCTAATGCAGAGGAAGCCGAGGTGCGCTTCAACGAGGATGCGGGCACTCAGCGACCACCTCACCGATACGATGATCGCCCCAATGACCGACGTCACAATGATCGCTGCCTTGACGACCATAGCTATCATCATGATAGCGGCCATGACCGAATAGGAGGACACAGGCCAGGCCAAAATCACCACCGCCGGCCAGAGCACATCTTCACCGCCGCTAGCCAACCTTGTGCCAAGCGTAACTATGACGAGCAGTACCAAAAGATACTCGACGGCCCGTGCCCTCTTCATAAGAACGCCAAACACAAGATGAAGGACTGCATTGGTCTAGCCAGGGAGTTCCAGGACAAGGGGCTCGACGACGACGCCAACAATGGAACAGGAGGTCGCCGACCTTTGGGGAACAACAGCAACACCTTTTAGGACCACAATAAGGTGGTCGCCACCACCTTCAGGGGCCTCACCTCCACCGAGAGTCGAAGGGAACGAAAGCTTGCTGCTCGCCGAGTGCTCGTCATCGCTTTAGAAGAAACTACCACCGACCCCAACTATCGTCCATGGTCCGAGATCCCCATCACCTTCAGTAGGGCTGACCAGTGGGCAGACATACCATATACAAGATGTTTCCCCCTCGTCCTCGATGCAACCGTCCAGAAGGTGCTGTTTAGAAAAGTCCTTGTTGATGGTGGTAGTGCTTTAAACCTGCTCTTCACCGGAGCCCTAAGGGAGTTGGGCCTCATGATATTAGATCTCACACCCTCAGATTCCTCCTTCTAGGGTGTGGTACCTGGAAGGGTGTCTAGACCACTTGGAGAGATCACCCTGCCAGTACAGTTCGGCACGGCAAGCAACTACCGCATTGAGCATATCAACTTCTATGTCGCTGACTTCGACACCGCCTACCATGCCATACTTGGCCGGCCAGCTCTAGCCAAATTCATAGTTGTACCACACTACGCATCTCTAGTGTTGAAGATGCCTTCACCTGCAGGAGTCCTAGCTCTGTAGGCCAACCTTTCTGTCGCCTACGCCTATGAGATAGAGAGTCTCACCCTCGCCAAAGCCATCGACCTCTCCATCCAGATGGCTAGCATGGTCGCCAAAGCCAAGACAATACCCGCCGATGACATGGAGATTCTAGAGCTCGAGCTTCCTCGCGCCTCTGCCAAGTCCAAGGAAATCAAGGAGGTCGGCCTCGGCCTCAACGACACTTCCAAGACCATGAAGATTGGGGCTCATCTTGACCCCAAATAGGAAAGCACGCTCGTCTCCTTCCTACGTGCCAATGCCGATGTGTTTGCTTGGAAACCAGTAGACATGCCGGGGGTACCACGGGAGAAGATCGAGCACTCCTTGAATGTCTCGCCGACCGCCAAACCGATCAAGCAAAAACTTCGCCGATTCGCGCCAAACAAGAAGGAGGCTATTAGGGTAGAAATAAAACAGCTCTTAGCTGTCGGGTTTATAAAAGAAGTGTATCATCCAGATTGGTTAGCAAACCTTGTTCTCGTTCAAAAAAAGAATAAAGAATGGAGAATGTGCGTTGATTATACTGATCTGAACAAACACTGCTCTAAAGACCCCTTCGGCTTGCCTCAGATAGACGAGGTTGTAGACTCTACCACCGGCTGCAAACTACTCTCTTTCCTTGACTGTAACTCCGGCTATCATCAGATCTCCCTCAAGGAAGAAGACCATATAAAGACGTCGTTCATTACACCTTTCAGAGCATACTGCTACAAAACTATGTCCTTCGGACTCAAGAATGCGGGGGCTACCTATCCAAGGGCCATTCAGATGTGCCTTGACCAGCAAATCAGCCACAATGTCGAAGCATACATCGATGACATGGTTCTCAAAACCAAGATAGCCGACAAGCTTATCACCAACCTCGAAGAAACCTTCGCCAATCTGAACAAGTACCGATGGAAGCTGAACCCTTTAAAGTGTATCTTTGGAGTTCCATCCAGTATACTGCTGGGCTACATCATTAGTGCTTGAGGCATCGAGCCTAATCCTGACAAGGTCTCCGCCATCACCAATATGAAACGGACAACATGTGTCAAGGATATACAAAAGCTTACAGGTTGCATGGCCACTTTAAGCCGCATCATATCACGCCTCGGCGAAAAAGGGTTACCCTTCTTTAAGCTTCTTAAGGCCTCGCAGCACTTTTCCTGGTCGGAGGAAGCAGACTTAGCTTTCGAGCAGCTCAAGTTGTTCTTAACAAAGCCGCCGATCATGACAGCGCCAAGGCCAGATGAGACTCTACTCATATACATCGCTGCCACTTCTCGCGTCGTGAGTACAGCTATCATCGTCGAACGTGAGGAAGTCAGGCACGCTTATAGGGTGCAACATCCGGTCTACTTTATCAGTGAAGTACTCAATGAGCCAAAAACTCGTTATCCTCAGGTACAAAAGCTGTTATACACAATTCTGATTACGTCGCGCAAGCTTCGGCATTACTTTGAATACTACAAGATCGCCATGGTCACTGAGTTTCCCCTGGGGGACATTCTTTGCAACAAGGAAGCCAATGGCCACATCATTAAGTGGGCTATTGAGCTCGGCACCTATTCCATTGAATTCAGAAGCAGACCTACCATTAAGTCATAGGCGCTAGCTGACTTCGTCGCTGAATGGACCGAGATCCAAGAGCCCATCACCGCTGCTTGCCTCGAGCACTGGGTGATGTACTTTGATGGCGCCCTTAACATCAATGGTTCCGGTGCGAGCATTCTGTTCATTACGCCGACCAATGATAAGCTATGTTACGTTCTTCGGATACACTTCCCACCCTCCAACAATGCCACAGAATACGAAGCATGTCTCCATGGTCTTCGTATAGCCGTCGCGCTCGACGTCAAATGCCTAATGGTGTATGGAGACTCCGCATTGGTTATAAACCAGCTCAACAAAGACTGGTCCTGTTCCAGTGAGAAGATGGATGCATACTGCGTCGAAATCAGGAAGCTTGAAGGGAAGTTCTACGGTATCGAGTACCACCACATGGTACAAGATCAAAATCAACTAGCTGACCAGCTCTTGAAAATAGGTTCATCTCGCGCCGTGGCTCCACCGGGGGTCTTCATGCAAGATCTCCTAGCGCCATCCATTAAAGAAGAAAAGGAAGTTGAGGAGGTTCCTCCTGCCAAGCAGTTGGTACTTGCGATGCCTTCGCCGGCCACCGATTGGAGGGAGCAATTCATCAAGTACCTCATCAATTCTAAAGTACCCACCGACAAGACCAACACCGAACACCTAATCCACCAAAGTAAGCACTATGTGTTGGTAGATGGTAACTTGATGAGGAAGAGTGCCAAGGAAGGGATATTGCAAAAGTGTGTCCCTCAAGATAAAGGAGTGAAGCTGCTTCACGAAATTCATTCTGGATCTTGTGGCAATCACGCAGCCTCGAGAAACTTGGTTGGCAAAGCTTTTTGAGCTAGCTTCTACTAGCCCACGGCCATCTCCAACATAGAAGACCTCATCCGGCGCTGTGAAGGATGTCAGTTCTTCTCCAAGCAAATACATGTACTGGCACAGGAGTTGCAGACCATCCCAACTTCTTGGCCTTTTGCATGCTGGGGACTGGACATGATTGGACCTTTCAAGCCAGCGCCAGGGGGTTTCAGGTATGTATACGTCGCCATTGATAAGTTCTCCAAGTGGATCGAGTACAAACCGCTTGTTACAGCTACTACAAAGAAAGCAGTCGACCTCTTTGAAGATATCATACATAGGTTTGGTCTCCCGAACAGCATTATCACCGACCTTGGAACCACGTTTACCGGCCATCATTTTTGAGATTTCTGTGAAGGCCGGTGCATCTCCGTTAAGTACATTTCCGTTGCTCATCCTAGAGCTAATGGCCAGGTTGAGCGGGCTAATGGTATGATCCTCGACGCCCTCAAAAAAGGCTATATCAGAAAGAAGAAAACATCCGGGCAGATGGCTCAAATAACTACCAGCTGTGGTCTGGGGACTGTGCACTCAAGCTAGTTGCAGTACCAGTGTGTCTCCATATTTTTTGGTCTACGGCTCAGAGGCCATACTACCAATAGATGTTGCCTTCCGAGCACCCAGGGTGGAAAATTATGTTGAAGAGCAGGCCATGGCTGTTTGGACAGAGGACATTGACCGGGCTGAGGAAGAACGCCTGATCACCTGCGTCCGTACAGCCAAGTATCTAGAAGATCTGCGTAGGTACTACAACCACAACGTAAAAGGTCATTCATTCGCCGTCGGTGACCTCGTTCTCCGTAGAAAACAAAAGACCGAAGGGGTGCACAAGCATTCTTCCCCTTGGGAAGGGCCCTACGTTGTCAAAGAGGTCACCCGACCAGGATCTTATCGCTTATGTGACTTAGATGGGATTGATGTTCCAAATTCATGGCACATCGAGCACCTTATATGTTTCTACCCTTGAAACGCTCTAGATATGTACTCTCCATTTTATGATGAATAAAGTTTTTGCTCTCCATAATTTGTCTCCATTTTTTCTCCTTTAACTTTCGATCTCCGTGTACGACCGCCGAAGCATTACGATACTCCATAACGATCTCCAAAATGCCAAACACGTTTTCTCCAAAACGCCAAACACGATTTCTCCAAAACGCCAAACATGTTTTCTCCAAAACGCTGAACACGTTTTCTCCAAAATGCCAAACACGTTTTCTCCAAAATGCCGAACACGATTTCTCCAAAACGCCGAACACGTTTTCTCCAAAACGCCGAACACGATTTCTCCAAAACGCCAAACACGTTTTCTCCAAAACGCCGAACACGATTTCTCCAAAACACCGACCACGTTTTTTCCAAATCACCAAACTCGATTTTTCCAAATCGCAAAGCATTTTTTGTTTGTTCTCTTCGGAGAAGACCTAGTCTTCGATTTCTCCCTACACGTGCTACGGGCTCCACGCTCTGCATTATGGGTGGTCGGCTGCAGTCCTTTGGTCACACCTGTTTTTCCTACATGTCTACGGGCTCCAAGCTCGATGTTATGGATTATGGATCAGCCAAGGCCGAGAGTTCAACATAGAATACATTGCTCGGATGTCGCTTGTGTTGCCATTATCTCCGAGTTCGTTTAACAAACAGCCGCCAAATTATAAGCACACTGCATATATTGTACATACAAGCACCTAATGACAAATATTTGATAAGTATTTGATTCTTGTGCTTTCGTGCTTTCTAAACCATACTATCAAGATATTACAGATGATGTCCACCGAGGAAATCATTATGCTTCGCCACTACCATCATTTTCTCCGAACAGGTATATATCGCTGGCCAACTTTTTTGCCGCATCCTCCACCTCATCTTCAAGCCGCTGGGTCTCCGCTTCGCTCAGCCCTTCAGCATACCCGCCCCCTATCGCCTCCAGGTCAGTGTCTAGATAGTGTGATCGGACAACAGCAAGGGTGTGGGTAGCGGCAGTAACAACAGCATCGCGATTGAAGCTTTTAAAGCTTTCCCACGCCGTCTTGCATCTTTTGATGATAACATCTGAGCGAGGTGGCCTGCTGTCGAGACAAGGAGCATTTTTTGGTTCGATGTAGTCAAGCACCGGTCTGATTCTGACCACTACGCCATCAAAATTGTTCCCCTAGGTACGAGCGTCTTTCTCCAACACATCGAATTGTGCCCTGACCCTCCGACGACAGTCTGCATGCATTTTGAAGTTACATCAGGGAAGACATTAACCTCAACAGAAAACCCGATCATGGGGTACTCACCATCCAGCTCCTCGGTCAGTTTGTTCGCTCGCTGTCTCCTTCATTTTCTCCTCCCGGAGTTGTTCGAGGGCCTAGCGCAGCTGACTAAGCTCCGCATCTTGTTCTACAAGTACATCATTCATCAACGACAGTAATCATATCTGGCTATGTGCATCATTTTTTGTGGATCAAACGTACCTTTCTTCTCCAAAGAGACTTTTTGCAGTTTTTCCAATTGCTCGGAAGCATCTTTTAGTTGCGTTGAGGCAGTGCTCAGCTGCTCAGACTTGCTCCAAAGTTGTTCTTTTGTAGTCGCCAGTTGTCTAGATAGGACCCCCTTCTGGTATTCTAGGTCCCGCGCATTGGACTTCGCAAGGTCTCGCTCGCGCTGGGCCCTTTGAATATTTTTCTCTGAAAGGTTCATCACCTCCTTGAGTTTTTTGTTCTTCTCGGCGAGGGGTTCCATCCTTTTAATCAACTGGTAATGGTGCTCAGCAGTTCGAGTCATCCCTTGGAAATGCACAGTAACAATGATAGAAGGAAACAAACAATGACAACGAAGAATTTTTGGGATTCAGTATCAACCTTGATTTGTTTTACTACTCCACTAAGGGTGGATTTTAGCCTCTTCATTTCTCTAGGGGTGTCCTCTTCCTCGACAACTACCACTTCGTCACCTCGCTTGCGAAGGATTCAGACGAATTGGGTTTGAGGCTCATCACGAACGATCTCCTCGACCTCGTCCTCCTCTTCCACTACAGTAGGCTCACCACCGGGGGGGCTCTATGGTCGGATAGTGGGTCGGAGCATGACATGCGACTCTTCCGGGGGCACCATTAGCTGCTTGGGCACCCCTGGTCTCGCTGACCCATACTTTGTCGCTTCGCTGGCCACTATAGTTTCATCTCCCGAGGGTCCGGCGCTACCCGACATTGCTTTAGGCATCGTTGCCGAGCCGGCCTCTGCTGATGCCGGTCCCTCATCGTCTCTAGCTCCACTTGCAGCGGTTGTTGTTTGTTTCACCAATCCCTGAGCATTGGGGACCCTGACATGGGGGCGGCAGGCGCTACCTTCGCCTCGGGATCAGCTTGAGACTGCTTATCAGTCTGGGCGGATGACTTCAGACCCTCCATGTGTTTTGCGCTGCATTCGAACATTTGGTCAATCGCCCAAAAAACAGAGATCAAACAACAAAACAATAACAATGCGAGTTAACTTACCGTTTGGTCTGCCGGTGTGCTTTTTTGAAATGGCGAGGCCTGTTCGAGCCCCCGGGTGCGGCCATGGGGTCGACCTCCATGTTATTAGGTGGAGGTCTATCCTCTTCTACAATTGGTCTATGCTCCACCTATTGTTCCAGTGTTTGCTCTGCCTGTACCACTAGGTTTCGCTCCGTTTGCTGCTCGGGGACTCCCGTCGCCTGCTGCTTGGGGACTCCCGTCGCCTGCTGTTCAAGGACTTCATCGCTTCCCCTTGGTTGCTCCTCCACGCGTGTTCTGTGTGAAGTTCTTTGCACACTAGAGGGAGGGGGAACTATATTTTTGTCGTCATCGGACCACTCCATCACCATGGCCCTTCATGGACGACTGGTCTGGTTGCCGCCTAGTGATATACCGCCTAGTCTGCGAGGGGTGGCCGTCGCCGTTTTCCTCTTCTTCTGGGCCGGCTCATCTTCCACTGCCCATTTCCCCCAAGATTTCTCCGATAACGGGGGGGGGGGGACGCGCTGTATGATCAACATCTGAATCTCTGGATTCTGATGACATACCAATGGGACTTTCTTCAGGGTTTTCTATTGGTCGAGCATCCACCGCTAGCGGCCATTCAGCTCTTGGCACGTCTGAAAAATAGACTGCTCTGTCCTACGAATGGATCTTTGCATAAGTAAGTTAGTTCCCTGCTCAGCAAATCGACATTTGAACAATGACGGGTACGATGATTACCTAAGGAGGTGGGTTGGTACAGTTGAAGGCCTTTGTTTCTTTTGGCTAGCTAAATGAGGCGCTGGAGGTGAATAGTTCTATGGCGCGGTCTATTACTTCTTTCCTTGACAGCCGTTCAGGCCTCTCCTGGGTTCCGTCGTCATCGCCCTTGTAGTCAAAAGCAGGATAAGCCCTTTCCTTGCAAGGTTGGACATGGCGTACTAGGAAGCTTGCTGCCACAAGTTCACCTCTCAACTCCACACTTTGAATCAGGTCAAGGAGCTCCTTCACTTGCTCCATGTCGACACTTCTTGGTCTCTCCGACCAACTTCTTTGGTTCTCTGGGATATGGTGCACGTCGCAGCGAACGACCGGGTGGTTCTGTTTCATGTAAAACCACTTGGCATTCCACCCTTTCAAGGAAGTGTTCAGTGGTACACTGATATAGTCGCTGGCCATTCCGTCCTGGAGCTGTAGATATACTCCGCCGACCACCTTGGAGCCACCGCCGACTTTCTTCTTTAGCCAAAATAAATGTCTAAATAGGTTGAAGTGCGGAAGAATCCCAAGAAACACCTCACAGAAGTGGATAAAGATCGAGATGTGAAGTATAGTGTTGGGGTGGAGATTGCACAGACTGATCGACCAAAATACCAATAGATCTCGCAAGAAAGGATGGACAGGGAACTCCAATCCACACCAAAAATAATCTTCAAAGATTACAACTTCATCAGTGTTAGGCATTGGAAAGGGCTCACCAATGGCTAGACACCATCCGCCAGTGACGCAGTCAGGAAGCACGCCCGCCGTCACCATTCTTTCAAGCTCCGCTTCTCTAGTGCACGACGGTGTCCATTCTTCGTCGCAGCTGGCTCCGCTTCCTGTTTTCTTTGGGCTTGTTTTCTTTGGGTTCGCGGCTCTCCTCTTCGGCGCCATCGCTCAGATCCAAATATGGTCAGGCGTCGACAGCGTTCGTGGCTTTGAATCTAGCGGTGTGGAATCTGAGATGGAAGATGAAATGGCGGAGTGGCAAAGGGGGGCGGCGGTACTGTTACAACGCACTTTCCCCACCTTTATACCTCAAGGGTTTTTGGGAAACTGTTCCCGCGATTTGCGCCGCTGCGCCAAATGGGCCGTTACATGGGCTTCCGCGTAAACCGCAGCCCACGGCGCTCATTTATCGCTGCCTTCAGTTGCTCTTCGCCTAAATATCGCTGACTTTTCCGCCATTTAATGAGGCTAATTATGTGACACTATCCAGTTGTTACTCTGGTTTTTTCTCCATGGTTGGATTACTCCTATAACTCCGCTTGCAGCTCGGGGACTGGTGGTCTTTTCCGTTGGTTTTAGGTTGTTTTTCTGTTTTTGACCCTGGCACCACGTGACTGTGTCACCTACTATCAGGCTTGGGGACTAAGTGGGCACACTTCACCTTACGGTGAATGTGTTGTTTTTTATTTTTGGGCCGTGCCAGGGGACTGGTTGCCGACTTGGCTGGTTTTTAGTTTTTTTCTTTTAGTTTCAAATCCTGGCACCACAAGACTACATCATCTGCTACCAGGCTCGGAGACTAAGTGGGCACACTTCACCTTGCGGTGAGTGTGCGGATTTTTATCTTGAAGAATGCATGACTATAGAGGAAGATTGACTCCTACAATTTTGTTCGGATTCTAAGTGGGCACACTTGGTTCAATGTGGAGAAATTTTCAATTCTGTACTTGAGCTCCTTACACCCTTATGGCAAGCCGCACTTGGGTCACGCTGCTCGGCGACGGTTCATACTGCTCGGTGACGGTTCACGCTGCTCGGACGTTAAGCATGGTGGTTGGACCATGGGCTTGACTGCTCGGCATCATGTGCAACTGCTCGGACAAGCTTAAGGCGGCGTTGCACAACGGGTACAAGGTGCTCGGGGACTAGCTGTGGGGGGTACGATCCTGGATACCCACGGCAGACTACATGTGCTGCGCCCCTAGAGGTGGCCCAGCTCACAAGAAGAAGCCTTGCGAGGCACGACTCTGCTCGGCGCCTTCCGCAAGACATCAGGAAGATATCCTGAAGATACTACGAGATCTGTTAGGATATGTACGATCTCAAGATTACTGTATTCAGTTATTACTTTCCGGTTATCTCTTAGATCTAACCGACTTGTAACACTACCTCCCGGACTATATAAGACGGGCAGGGACCCCCCTCAAATCACGGCATATCATACGATAGCTAATACAAACCAACAGACCACAGGAGTAAGGTATTACGTCATACTGAAGGCCTGAACCTGTATAACTCGTGTGTCTCTGTTGTCTTCTTGTTCTTGATCTCACGCTCCTCTACCGATCAATCTACCTTCGTGGGATACCCCTCGGAGGACTGCCGACGATAATCTGTCGACAGCGGGAGAGGGAGGGGCGGCACGGGGGTGAAGCGGATGGCGTGCGGTGGGGGTGGAGGACGGCGCGAGGGGAAGAGGCGGACGGTGCATGATGGAGGCGGACGACGACGCGAGGGATCAGATCAATCGCGAGAGGGAAGGAGAGAGAGGGAGAGGGAGGGGCGGCGCAGGAGGAGATGCCGAGGGCGCGCCGCGGAGGTAGACGACTGCGAGGGGGAGAGGCGGAGGGCGCGCGATGGAGGTGCAGGACGGCCTGAGGGATCAGCGGCGGCGGCGCTGAGGGAGGAGAATCGGGATAGGAATGAGGCGACGGTCATGAGGTCCAGGATGGACGATTTTTTTTCTATTTCTGAGCGAATGGTTGCGAGGCAGGCCACGCGTCTACGCGTAGACGGCACGTGTGGTTTCATACGTGAGGTGGAAGGTGTCGTTCAAACAGTAAAACAATACCGAACGATGACCGTCACATGGACAGATCGGACGGCAAGGGTGTGGCTGGGCACTGTAGGACTGTGACGGCTGAGAAACTAGCGATTTGATATATATGATGACATGATATGTTTGCAATTGCAATATGAACATTTCTATATGTTGTTGCCCATCCTCTACTAATTAGTTGCAATTTCGTTGGCAGCAAAAGAACCTCAAGTACAAGTGGAACTTGATGGCGAGAACAAAGGAGAAGCTTTGAACCGTTGGATTTGATTTGAAGGGTTGGATGCTGAAGGTAAATTATACGGTGACTTGCTAAGACTAGTTACCGAATCTGTGTCTTACGGACCCGTCTCCCGTCTCCCCGCCTCGCCATCCCCGCACCACCCCTCCGGCCGCCGCATTGTCGCCGCCGCTCCTCGCGGTCTGGCCCCTTGCCTCGCCGTCTCCGTCTCCGTCTCCGCCGCCCTCTCGGCCCGGCCCCTCGCCTCTCCGTAGCCTCCGTTGCGATCTGCCTTCCAGCGCGGGTGAGGAGGCGCCGGAATCTGGGCTGTCGCCGAGCCGTTTCGAGCCCTGCTCGATCACTTCTCTGCTCAACGGAAAGGAGACGGATTCGTGGGTCGTCAAGCAGGCGCGGCGGCGACTTCATCGGGTGTTCGGCCGCTTTCGGCGCGCAAAGCGGACGACGCGTGCGCCCGCCCCCAGGGATGACCGTCGGTTGAGATCCGGTCCGAGCTCGCTTCTTCGTCTTCTTCTCCAGCTGCGTGCCCCAGTCCGAGCTTGTCTTCTCCTTTATCTGTCCACGATTCGTTTCAAAGCTCGCTTCCTAGCGAAGTCAGCTTCGAATCGACGCGTGGCCAGATAAATCTACTACAAACAGGGCCTTCCTCAGCGCGCTCTTGCACGGCCGATAGTGGCACGGGTTCGCGATTTGGCGGCATGAGTGCTGCGACGGCGGGAGGTAGTGTGCCGCCAGCACGGTGAACTGCCGCTCGTTGCTGCGGTACGCTATTGATCCCTAGATTTCCCAACGAACATGGCGGAGGCGGCTGCCCACTCCTCCAACTCGGCCGTCGACGGTGGCGGCGGTAGCGTTCAAAACGACTATCCCACCATTGACCCGAGCCTCGTTCGACGTGGTGCTCTGCGGCACGGGCCTCCCGGAGTCTAGTCCTCGCCGCCGCCTGCGCCGCCGCTGGGAAGACGGTCCTCCACGTCGATCCCAGCCCGTTCTACGGCTCCCTCTACTCTTCCATCCCACTCTCCTCCCTCGCCTCCTTCCTATCCCCTGAGGCCTCCCCACCCACCTCGTCCGCGGCGGCCGCCGCCTCCGATTCGCGTACCGTCGTCGTCGATCTCCACCGACGGAGCGTGTACTCCGATGTCGAGACCTCGGGGGCGGCGCCAGAGCCGGCGAGGCGGTTCACCATTGACCTGGTGGGGCCCCGTGTGCTGTACTGCGCCGATGAGGCAGTGGACCTCCTCCTGCGGTCGGGGGGCAGCCACCATGTGGAGTTCAAGAGCGTGGAGGGGGGCAGCCTCCTCTACTGGGAGGGCTGCCTCTACCCGGTGCCAGACTCGAGGCAGGCCATCTTCAAGGACACCACACTCAAGCTCAAGGAGAAGAACATCCTCTTCAGGTTCTTCAAGCTTGTGCAGGCGCACATTGCTGCCGCATCAGCTTCTGCTGATGAGACGGGAGAGGGGGATGCATCTGCCAAGATACCTGAGGAGGACCTGGATCTCCCCTTTGTTGAGTTCCTCAAGAAACAGGGGCTTCCCCCCAAGATGAGAGCGTAAGGGTGTTATGAATTGGTCGAGTATATGCTATTTTTAGCAGCATGACTAAGATTGGGCTCTGTGTGGTGTTTGCAGGGTCGTGCTGTATGCGATTGCCATGGCGGATTATGATCAAGATGGTGCTGACCCTTGTGGGAAATTGATTACAACGAGGGAGGGAATCCAGACCATTGCTTTGTACTCCTCGTCCATTGGGAGGTGAATTAGCTTGTCTGAACTTTTCCTTGTCCACTTTGGAAAACCATATATATATCATATTATATAATGCTTTGTTTATTAATCCACCTTTCATTTAGCTTTAGAGAAGATATATGTAATCTAACATGTAAAACCTTAAAATAACATAGCTGTGGTGGTATAATTTTACATCTTATTTTTCACCACACCAGGTTCGCTAATGCAGAAGGCGCTTTCATTTATCCTATGTATGGGCATGGTGAGCTGCCTCAGGCTTTCTGTCGCTGTGCTGCAGTTAAGGGCGCCCTATATGTAAGATGATCTTCACAAGTATGCGTGGCAATGTTTTTTGTGCTCTAGCTTTGGCTATAGTTTCTTTAGTTGCATGATTGTAGCATCTTTCATCCCAATTATCTGTAATTGGTACATTGCAATTTGATTGCAACCCAAACATTTAGGAACAATGATGTGGTAGTCCTGGGCTTGACATCTCTCTGCTGGAATGGCATCTGACGCCTTCTTTACTTCTTCTTTTTAATAACATGTGCTGGTTTCCTCATACTTAGCCTTAACAACATATCTTATTGTTCAGGTGTTGCGGATGCCAGTGGCTGCAGTTCTTATGGATGAGGTATGATAATAAACTAAAATCTATGGTGGCCATATTCCTGCAAATTTGTTTTTGCCTGATGTCATTATCATACACTGGATCCTTTTGAAATCTTGCTTATTTCATCTATGTTTCATCTTTATGCACAGCTTCTATTTGCGTTACTAACCTGAAATAATTTATACTTTATTGATTAGGAAAAGAAGCATTTTGTAGGTGCCAGATTGGCATCTGGTCAGGATATTTTGTGCCAACAATTGATAATTGACCCGTCTTATAAGATTCCTACCTTGGACGTCCCATTTGATGGTTCAGAGTCTCACTTTCCAAGAAAAGTTGCGAGAGGGGTATGCATAATTAGCAAGTCCGTGAAACAGGGATCATCAAATGTTCTGGTTATTTTCCCTCCAAAATGTAAGGACAACTATTCTTTTACTTGTGTTTATGCCAGATCTTATTGATGTATTGGTGATCTTGGTTCTCTTTGTTGATCCCATTTCTACTCTTAATTTAGCACTAGAAGAGCAGCAGGTCACAGCTGTTCGACTTCTTCAGTTGAGCAGCAATCTCAGCAGTATGTCCTTCCTGGGATGTAAGCTATCTATCCTATCATTATAGTATGCATCAATGTAATTCTCTCATGTACTTGTTATATCTACCAGTCTACCGCCAGGAACCACTATGTTCAAAATTGCCCTATAATATAGGCAAGTAACTTACCTCACAAGCTAATCTCACTTGCAGGTTTATGTCATATCTGTCTACTCCCTGTACGGATGTCTCAGCCGGAAAGCAATGCATAAAAAAAGCAATAGATGCTCTTTTCAGTCCTCAGGCTTCAGATGGTTTGGAAGGTCCATCTTGAGACAGCCAGTGAAAGCACTGGGGATGTGAAGCCAACACTAATTTGGAGCTGTGTGTATGTTCAAGACATCACACAGGTGCATTTCTATTTGTTATCAATATGGACTGTATTCATGTTTGTTTCAGTACTATAAACACATTGGTTTTTCAGGTTATATATATGTGTTTTTATATTTAAAGCATTTGGTGTCCTGTCTTGCACTATCAGGAAAAAAAATCAGGGAACATCTTTATTGTCATGCCCCATGCCTGATGAATACCTGGACTACAGAAATGTACTGGGATCAACAAAAAAGGTATTACATTCTGTGAACTTTTTCTGTTTCTTGTATGATGTACACATGTACCTGCATGAGAAATTAGGTCTGAAACTCTGGTTGATCTGTAATTCTGTCAGTATCAGATGGTTATAACAATTTTCTTCGTAATATACATCAAGAGTACGCTCTTTTGTGACAGCTTTAGAATGGATGATGCTTCATTTACACCACTAGCTCTGTCCTGACGAATTTGTTTTCTTATTTTCTTTTACAGTTATTCGCAAGTATCTATCCTGATGAAGAGTTCTTACCTAAAAAGTCAGCTCCTGTATATGCCGATGATGACTCTGATTTTGCAGAGTAAAACCATCTTTCTAGAGGTATGTCTTTGCATATGGAACTTTCACTAGGAGCTCACATTCTAGCTTATTACATATGAAAATATTTTCTGATACTGAGACAATGTTTGCTCCTATGCAACATACAGCATATGGAAATATTAGTATCTTTGCTCATTGGAATATAAATGTCTTGACATGCTGAACTTTGTGCCATTTGTTCATATTGATGAAATTATCACCTGGCTATAAATTTTGGTGATTAAGATTTTTGAACAATTTTTTAGACTCCAGACCGATAGGCCCTGCTTTATAGAGAGCAATGTTTTGCTGGGGAGACCAGCTTACAAAGGGTAGCACTAAGTTATACCATTACAAGTTTAAAGCGGGCTCTCTCTCTCTAAACTCCCTCTTCCTCAAACAAAACCTGAAAGATAAGATACCCAACATTGCATTCAAAGTTGACACGCTCCCACTATAGCTAACAGGAGCTTCAGCTAACCGGCTGCAGCGATTATAGCCGATCCATCATGTCCTCCATTACCCTTGGCACCCAGCCTTGTTATTCTGCCTTGAGGAGAATGCTCCATTTCTGCATAAGAAGTAAAGCACGATGAACAACGACAATGGGTGAACTCACCGTTGTATTCCTAAAGACTAACTCCATTTCTTAACAGCCAAAGGCTCAAACCTATACATCCCAGCAAGGCAGCAAGTATACCAAAATCACCCTTTCTTTCCTCTTACTAGAATGTAATATGCTCAATTGAAACTCCTCTATACTCATTGGCATGGAATTCCATCCCAGCACTTCTCTGAAGGACCACCAGACACAATGTGCAATGGCACATTCAAAAACAATATGGTCACAAGTCTCTCTCAACCCGCATAACTTGCAATTTTCCTTGTCCGGCCAATTGTGGCTAACCAATGGGACTGCTAATTGTTTTTTTGTGAAACAGTAACTTTATTAAAACTTAAGTAAAGTCTTTACAAGAAAGAGTGACAATCCACTCCGGAAAACAAGCAAAAAACACCTGACACTCCCTAGACCTAATCGCAAACTGTGCCAAATCATGTGCCAAATTATTCTGGACTCTACTAATCTGAGAAAACTCAATCCTACTCAACTAACCCCCAACCTCGCGCGCCTCAATGAGTTGCCAGATCGCCGAACGGTCACGGGTGTTCTCTTTGAGCTTGGTGACCACCGAGTGGCAATCTGATTCCAGAATCATCGGGGTCTCCGGCCATCTATGCGCCAGATGAACACCTTACAGACAAGCATGCACTTCAGCTTGTTCGGCATCCCTGCAATGGAATATGACACGCCAGGCGGTTAGTTTCAAAGCTCCAACCCAATCTCTAATTACCACTCCAATCGCAGCGTCGCCGGTCAGCTGATTGAAAGCAGCATCAACATTGATTTTGAAAGTACCCTGTGGTGGAGGACTCCATATCTTCTTAACCTGACCCACTGCCGGAACCTTGCTTTTACTCGTACTCGGTAGCAGACTGCGTTTTCCTTTGTTATCTGAAGGTCTCCCTGTTGCTGGATGGTTAACAGTGAGTGCATATAACGATTCAGAAAGATGACAGCTACCGATGAAGGCCGAAGCACCCTCATGTATAACTTTATTTCGTATATGTTCCAAGTATGCCAGAGAAGCAAGAAGCAGCTAGCCAATACCTCCATGGAATAGGTGAAAACAATCTGCAGTAACCACTCTGTCCTGCTCTGATGGCAGGGAGCAATGGTCTCTCATTGCCGAGCGAAGCGCAGCAGCATGGGGGCACCTGATGACTGCATGGTAGGCATCTTCGGCCTGAGTTCCACACAGCTGACATATATCCTGCTGCTCAAGATGACGGTGCTTCTTATTGACACGGGTAGGCAAACTATTGTTGACAATTTTCCAGATAAAAACATTAACCTTAGAAGGAACTTTAACACTCCATACCTTCTTCCATACCGCGCGACCCTGTTCTGAACTTGAGCTGGTCCCAATCTGACCGACACCATACTGATTCCAGACAGCAAGCCTGTATGCACTTTGGACAGAGAACAAGCCATTTTTCTCATAATGCCAAGCAAGAAAATCAGAAGTACTAGACGGCGGCAACTTGATCTTAAAAATCTCTGAAGCATCACAAGGAAAAAAGTACCTGCGCATGGCTGTTTCATCCGATGTACCATTATGAATCAAGTGGTGCACCCATCACAGTCTACACAATCGTCTTGGACCAATTGGTTTCAGACCATAACCTCTTGGGAGCCAATTGTCACGCCAAATTTGAGTGGATCTGCCATCTCCTATCCTCTTGATGACGCCTAACTTTAACAATTCCAGCCCATACTCAACTGCTCTCCATGTTTGGGATGCTTCTCCTGCAGGAACAGAATCTAGCAGCTCGCCCTCAGGAAAATATTTTGCTTTAAGAACTCTTGCGCAAAGGCCATCAGGATAAGCTAGCAACCTCCATGCTTGCCGGGCAAGCAACGCTTGGTTAACAAGTCTGAGGTCCCTGAACCCCATAGGCCCATACCTCCAAACCCTTTTGGCATTAACATTTTCTCCCATGGGATCCATTGCATCTTTCTTCTACCATTTTCAGGCTCCCCACCAGAAAGCACGTATTTGCTTCATGAGTTCTTCACACAATGTCAGGGGCAGCTTGAAAACACTCATAACATAGATAGGTAAGGCCTGGGCAACCTACTTGATCAACACTTCCTTCCCAGCAGCCGACAAAACTTTTTCCTTCCACGCCACCATCCTCTTATGAAAACGTTCCTCGAGGGGTTGAAACAGTCCCCGCAGGACCCATCCATGAGGGGTCGGGAGGCCCAAATATTTTGCTTCAAAATCTAATCTTTCCACCCCCAGCGTAAGGTGCACTTGATCTGTGATCTGCTGGTCAAAATTCCCATTAATCAACAGAGAGCACTTATTGGGACTGAGAAGCTGACCTGAACATTGCTCAAAGGTAGAGAGAACATCCTTGATAACCAGCGCCTGATGCACAATGGCTCTGAAGAATAATAGGCTATCGTCCGCGAATAACAAATGCGACACACTCGGTGCCCTCCGACACACCTTTACTCCATCAATATTTCCCAGCCGCTCATTGTGCTTCAAAAGAGTAGACAAGCCATCAGCCACAAGCAAGAACAAGTATGGTGAAAGCGGATCACCTTGCCTTAGACCACGTGTAGGGGAGAAGGGCTGCGACGGCAACCCATTGAAGCAATCAAGGAACACTCTTACTTTTAATTTGCTGCTCTGCTATGGAAAACTAGTTGAATTAAGTAAGGGGAAGTAGGGAGCACATACCTGTGACCCGAAAAACAATACATCAAATGCACTTCCATGCTGACAGCCTGGGATGTCTGAAAACTTTGTATATTGTCTTGAGAACAAGGCCGTGACCAATGCAAAATATGAATTATTGCTAAGAATTTGCTGTGGGGAATGGGAACCATATATCTTTGTGCACTAAGTATTTTTTTTCCCCAATACTGACAGGGCTTTATCATTTGGTTGGAGAACGCCGTCACTGAAGATGCATGAAGGCATCATCCTCTATGTCGTGGTGTTCCTTGAAGTTCAGAGGGCAAAAGAGCGTCGCAAGGGGAGCCTGTGGGGTTGATGGGTAGTTGTGCTGGATTTTCAGAGGGCATTAGTAGGTAACAGTTGGTAGGAGGGATGTGGTAGCATATTCATATTCACCAAATGCTATATGGACACATTCTGCGATGCTCGGTGCAAATGGCCTTGTATGGACTCGCAAACCTTGTTGTACACAGGACCACAGCAAATACGGGATACATGCTGAACGCTCGATATGATTCCCCAATTAAGTCATTTGAACGAGAGAGAGGGTAAAAGGGTATTCAAACGACTTCTCCCCCCTGAGGGTAGTTAAACTGTTGAGTGTATTTTTGGACGGCTAAAGCTGTGTGCAGATTGTGTTTTCACAAGTCGCTTTAACCTTTTTTGATACATTGAATTTGTTATGTATCTATATATGAATTATGTCTAAATACATAATAAATTTGATATACCAATAAAGTTACAGCGACGTGTAATTTGGAACGGAAGGAGTATCTTTGTTTTTGGTTGTTTTATGTGAGCTTTTGATCTTCACCTTGCAGAATTGGGTGCCATACCCGAGCCTAGGGTGAAAACGGTACGGATATTTTCCGATCATATTCAAGATCGAATTCGTTTAGAGGGGTTTAGATCTGTCCGTATCCGAGTCCGGGTAAACAATATCTAATACCATATCCGTATCCGAATATTTAAATCGCATATTTATGATGTCGATATCCAATCGTATCCTATCCGATATGATTGACACTATCCGTATTTGAATCCGAATCTGGACAAAAATACGAAAACAAATGTAATATCAGTGATATCCGGCCGTATCTGATCCGTTTTCATCTCTGCCCGAGCCTATAGTAATGTGTTTTTTTTATCGGTCATCAGTCTGTTTGTTTTTTTCGCAACATTTTGTTTGTTTGTTGATGAGTTCTGAAAGATCGGCGTTGCATCTGTTTAGCTTTCTTCAAGAACAATCGTAGGACGACACGGGAACATGGGCTCATTGCACAAGGTCAGAAGGATAATGTTCTTATCTTGCCCAACCAGATTCCACGTCAGTAACGGCTCCCATCCCATCCCAGTGCTGCAAAATAAAGTAAAAAGCGTGAGAGTACTGTTCGCTGATTCGTTACCGGAGAAAAACTGTTCTTTCGCTGACTCGTAACACAAGCCAACAGGGCCAAAGCTGCTCTCGGTGGTCGGAGCCCGAAACCCAGACGCAACCCCTCCTCCGTCCTGGACTCGCGCCTCGCTTTCCTCCCTCCCTCCCATTCTCACCCGCCGAAGCTTCTAGGAGCTCATCGGCTGAGCCCGAGCTAACAAGCTCACCGGCGGGCAGCATGCTGGCGGCGTCCACCAAGGTCGGCTCTAGGCTGGCCTCTCCACACGCCTCATCGTCCGCTGCTGCTGCTGCTGCGGCGGCGGCGCTGGCGAGCTCCCCCGTGCTGGCATCTGGGATGCTCTCAGGCGCCGGGTTCGGCGAGACGGGAAGTCATCACGCGGCGGACGCGCCGCCCCCACTGCCTTGCAGTTCCTCGGGCGATTCAAGGTGAGCATCAAACTTCAGAATTCAGAACCGCCGAGGGACAGACTTGGGTAGTGCCATTGCTTTATCTCATGATCGGGAGCCTCAACTGTTCGTTCGCAACTGATCTGATGACTACCTGAATCAATTGCTCCCTTGCCGCCAGGAATTAGCTTCCCAATGATTGATCAACTCCTAACTCACACCTTGCAAACAAGGGAAATGTGCTCAGTGATTTATCAGGATCGGAACAGTTGGTTTCCTCATCATTATTTCTTTCAGCTAAATCTGCACTACTTTGTAGTAGGGAATATTATTATCTATGGAGGAGGTTGGTGAATCAAAGTCAGTCAACGCTACATCGAGGCAAAGTGACTGCTGCATTGAGCCACCATGTTTTTGGTGCAGGTGGTTCCTCACGGAATCAACATATCTACAGATATTTTTCATCTTCTTCTCATCAAGGGAGGATATGGGCTGGGAGCAAGGTGTGTTCAAGAATCATACATACCCATTCATTGGTTTGGTTTACTTACTATTCTTTTGTGGACTTCGGAGATGATTTGACTGTTGTTTTGAGATACTTGTTCCAAACAACTTGATGATGTGCTTTGCATTAGACTTTCAATCATTATTATTTTAAGTAAGTTCCTATTCCAGGTTCTACGTGACCTGCCAGAGTATGTAAAAATTGTGGAAGTAGGGCCACGAGATGGTCTACAAAATGAAAAGGACATTGTACCAACACCTTTAAAGGTTGAGCTTATACGAAGATTGGCCACATCCGGATTACCTGTTGTGGAGGCAACAAGTTTTGTATCTCCAAAATGGGTACCTCAGGTATAGGCTTTATAAGAGCTCTCGTGATCGCACAGATTAGACACCTGTTTTATCTGCACCTACTGTAGACATTGATTTTCTCAGGACCCCGATTTACATCTTGGGTTTTTTCTTCAATATGTTATTGAATTTTCATGGAGCAAGCAGGACTGAGGCTGTTTATCTATCTTTTTAGATATATTTGTTGCTAGTTATGTTGTGCAACATTCCAGAGTTGTGAAACAATTAATGCTCCTGTTTATCATAAAGATGATTTTCTTGTGCCAATATGTCATAGTAATGTCGTATTTCTTCCAAAGTATTAAAGATTTTTTTCCCTCCTAAACTAAACTGGTATAGTATTTTTTTTCTATTGTTTATTAGTAGAAAGTTAGAAAATGGTGAGACCATCGACATCAGAACAGTCATTTGGATTGGGTTCTGACTTATTTACATTGCCTAAATGAGTGTGAGCATAATCTTACTCTTTCATTGGAGTGTCACCAGAAGATTTCATGGAGTGAACATAACATCATGGAGTTTTTCAGTTACACAAACCCCCTTTCCAGCGTCACCAGAAGATTGCTGCAATATGGTGGTTACTCTGTGTGGATCCTTGGCAGGGATATGCCACTCTCTAAAGGCTGAATGGAATTTATGATGTTAAGTCATGCCAGTAGAATCAGTTGGTACCTTGGATCCTATAGAACCTCTGTATCTTTGTTTTTCTCTTCACAACTAATATTCCTCTAGTATTGTATCCATTGGGATGGAGCACATCTGTTTTCAAAGGTTATAAATAGCTTCTCCAGTTTAATTGATTCTGTATATGTTCTGCTGCTGGATATTGGCACTGTTGCCTGGTCGCAGTACCCTGATATGAATTTGAGGTTCCAATAAAATGGATAACGTTGGGATTGTGGATACTTGTATACTTTTAAAGGAAGGAATTATCTAAATAGAGGAAACATTACAAAGATGATGCACAAGATCTGAAAAGATTTACTGAAAATAAGAAAAGTTTACGAGTGTGAGATTGACATTCACTGCACCATGGAGAAAACTACTGGAGTTAAGTTTCAGGCAGGATAATTATCGGAATTAAGGATGGAAGTGAATCTCTTGATTGTACTCTTTTATGATTGGTTCATCGTTCTTTTCATATTTACAGGCATTGGTGTCTTCTTATGTTCGCCTATCCAGTCCTTATTTCACTAAAATTACCTTTCTGTTTCTTGTCTGTTAATTTAATGCTGCCATGTAATGACTAGTCAGTCTCAATAATACTATTTTTTTATTATCATAGTTAGCTGATGCGAAGGATGTTATGGAAGCTGTTCAGACTATTGAGGGTGTACGTCTTCCTGTATTGACCCCAAACCTTAAGGTGAATTATGTCACTCAGATGCCCTTTCTTACTATTTTTATGGATATCATATATTGTACATTTTCTGCCTCATTCAGTATCCTATTATTTGCCTTGGTCACCACTCGTCAGGGATTTGAGGCAGCTATTGCAGCAGGGGCGAAGGAAATCGCAATATTTGCATCAGCTTCTGAAGGATTTTCTAAGTCAAACATAAACTGCACCATCAAAGAGAGCATTGCCCGTTATAATGATGTTGCTCTTGCTGCAAAAGAGAAAGAAATTCCTGTCCGAGGGTGAGCTCTTCTACTCTGTTGCACTATCAAGTTTAGTTCTTCACACTTTCAAAATATCAGGATATGTTTGTACAAGTTAACACAGTAGCTAGTCTAGTACACATTTTATTATTTGCTGGCTGCAAATACAGTCTACTAGATTTTGTAGATAAATCCTAAACAATAACTCATGGGCCAAAAGAGCTAGGTCATCGTGTAAACCAATAGTAAACACTAGCATGAGTCATGAATATAACTTGCCTGAGAAGAGGCACACTACACCTTCGATCCTGCTAGCTTGAGCAATTCATGATTTCAATCTTTACTCCCAGTTTGCCACCTCTTCAGCCTGCACCTATCTTCAATGATGTTTACGTTTCTGACCATGTTAATTTCCTGCTTTTGCTGCGAGTCTCTTGGCCAATCTTGTATACATATTAATGTGATCATGAGAGAATTTTGACGAGTGCATGTTTTTTTTAATAAAAATAAAAATTATTGGCGTAGTGTCACGTGTTATGATGTTGGCTGAAATATTTTGGGTTTGCTACATGTGCTGAAGTTGATATAATGTTGCTCCTTGTGGCGAGAAAATGTAGGTATGTTTCTTGTGTGGTTGGATGCCCAGTAGATGGACCAGTACCACCTTCCAACGTAGCTTATGTAGCGAAAGAACTTTATGACATGGGCTGCTATGAGGTTTCACTTGGTGATACCATTGGAGTCGGTACCCCAGGTGATATTACTTACATTAGCACACCTATTTTTGTTCCTTTAAAATATATTAATATTTTGTTCTACTGAGCTAATTTGTTTATGCTGCTGTTAGACATTGATTTGCTTAAATAATTTTTTGGTGAGGGTAACGCTGTCTTTCTAGAACTAGAGCTAGACTTTGGAGATGCTTATTGGTATGACACTAATCTATTTCATTAGATCCTTGAACAAATAACACAACCGGCCCTTCATATAATTTCAAAGATGGAAACCATCAAAACATCATGGTAAACCATCAAGCGTGCGTCAACCACAATCTTCTTTTTATGTCCAATCAAGTTCCGTTATTTTGCTTGATTTCCATTTTCCAGCTCAAGCCTTGTGGACTTCTGAAGATTCTGAACAGTTTCAACTTTTCTCCTGTATCCAGGTACCGTGGTTCCAATGCTTGAGGCAGCTATGTCCGTCGTTCCCGTGGAGAGGCTTGCTGTCCACTTCCACGACACCTATGGCCAGTCCCTCTCAAATATTCTCATCTCTCTCCAGGTAACAACAAACTGAGAGTACCATTTACGCAATCTAAAGTGACAGTGATCAAACCATGTCCTCTTGCCAATCAGATGGGAGTCGGCGTGGTGGACTCCTCTGTCGCCAGCCTCGGTGGCTGCCCGTACGCAAAGGGTGCGTCAGGGAATGTGGCGACGGAGGATGTAGTGTACATGCTCAACGGGCTGGGCATCAAGACGGGCGTCGACCTGGGTAAGGTGATGGCCGCCGGCGAGTTCATCTGCAAGCACCTGGAACGCCAGTCTGGGTCCAAGGCAGCCACCGCTCTAAGCAAAGTTACAGCGAAGGCTTCGAAACTCTGATGCTAGACTAATTTACCATGATCCCCTACTGCAGATAATTGCAGTAAAATTAGCGTAAGGTAATAAATAGACTGAGGCTATTCAAGGCAGAAGCAAATAAATACAGCAATTTGATTCTTCCCTCAGAGCTAGTAGATTTCTGTTTATGTCCATCTAGCAAAATAAGCGCAGCCTGTCACTCAGGACACAATGGAAAATGTCTAATGCATTTTACGAAAGTTGATGGGTTAGCTATGATCTCTATTGCGGTTTGCAAACTTACAGCAGATTCAACCTCAATATCTTATGTACCTGATTGGGACCTCCTAAGCAAACTGAAATATTTGCAGTACCATCAATCAATTCAATACAGAAAATGGCAAGTCAATCAGCAATCACCATAGACATCAAACTGGGGTTTTGCTCGACTTCCCTGATGGCAGCACAGGGCCTTTCCCGATGGGATAAGTCTGGGACTGTAGCATATGGTCTTTGTGGGACTGTAGCATATGGTCTTTGTGGTTGTATGGTGGTCTTGCTGAACATCAAGGACAGCATCCTTGAGTGGCCAGGACCGCATCTGTTTTAGGACAGCATGTTAGCATCTAGCATCCTTGGCATATGCTTGGCTAGCTAGCAGCCTATAAATATGTATCCCTAACCCCTCAAGTTGGTATGACATTTGTGTGAGAAATAAACCAGAAAATTGCCCCAACTCCTAGTGTCATCCTCTCTCGATGAGAGTAAGAATTCTGCTACTACCAAGAGTAAGAATTCAGCGACTAACAACTGGTATCGGAGCCGTACTATCCTGTAGCCTGAGCATCTCTTGCTCATCTCCTTTCCCAGCCTCGCAACAACCCCAGCTGGGAGCAGCTGCTGCTCCGGCCGCTCCTGCTCACTCCTCTCCCTCGTCTGAAGCAGCCCTCTCCCCACGCAGCAGCCCCCCGGTAGAGCGTCATGTCCACAGGACAGTCTCAACGCTCGGTCGCCTCGAGCACGCGGCGTTGGCAGGAGGCCGAACTTGCCGCGGCAGAGGAACGCGAGCGAGCGGCAGCAGAGACCACTGCGACGGCGGCAAGGGCGTCGAAGCTGGCAGCAGCCAGAGTGGAGGCGGAAGCGGCGACGGCGGCGGATCAGCACGTGCAGCGATAACGGAGGTCGAGGTTCTACGCGGCAGCATCAACAGCTCCATTTCTGCTGACGACAGCGCCGACACGGACCTCGAACTGCTGGGGAGGCAGCGCGAGCGCGGGCGGCGCAGTGGGCAGCCGCGCACGCCCACGAGCGCGGCGGCAGCCCAGACAGGCGCGGACGCGCCGACGGCGCTCCTGGAGGAGGCGCGCACGGCAACGGTGGCGGACGGGTCGATGGAGAGCGCGGCCTTCACAGACAGCGTGGCTCTCTCTCTCCTCGGATCGATACCGTGGTTACCACGGGCTCCAGGCTGTTGTCAGGGATGTCGGCCCCGACGGTGGGTGGCCTACCCTCACTAAGACCAACTACGTTGAGTGGGCTGCGGTGATGAGGGTAAAGCTCTAGGTGCGGCACATGTGGGAGGCAGTCCGGTACGATGATGTCGACTACGACCAGGATCGACAGGCGCTGGATGTCCTCATCGCTGCAGTCCCGTCCGAGATGCAGTTCTCGCTTACTAACACGCAGACTGCCAAGGAGGCTTGGAACGCCATTGCTGCGGCACGCATCGGCAGCGACCGCGCCCGCAAGTTCACACTGCAGGCACTTCGCAAGGAGTGGAAGAACCTAGCCTTCAAGCCAGGTGAGGATGTTGATGACTTTGCTCTCCGTCTCAACACTCTGTTGCAGAAGATGGTGCAGTTCAACGATGACACCAACAGCGAGGAGAGAGCTGTCGAAAAGCTCTTCCGCTACATCCCCGAGAAGTACAAGCAGATGGCTCGCTCGATCGAGTCTCTGCTAGATCTCTCCACGATGTCGATCGAGGAGGCAATAGGTCGCCTCAAGGTCGTCGACAGGGATGAGTCACGGTCTCTCTCGAGGCCCATCACCACTAGCGGGAAGCTCCTCACTCGGGAGCAGTGGGTTGCCTGCCAAGGTAACCGGAAGAAGAGGGAGCCTTCTTCCGCGATAGACGGCCGCAAGCGTGGCAAGCCGCGCAAGGCGCGCAGAGACGCCCAGGCCGGGGCGCGAGGACGTGCCGAGGGTGATGCCCGCGGAGGCGCCCAGGGCGGCGCCGCCGGCAAGCACAAGCCGGCACGAGACGACACCTGCCGCAACTGCGGCCAGCTTGGTCATTGGGCCAAGGACTGTCGACAGCCACGACGCGGCCAGGCCCATGTCGCACAGGCGGAGAAGGAGTCGGCTCTGTTCATGGCACATGCAAGCATCGAGCTACCTCCAGCGGCACCGGCCGCAGCGGTTCTCCTACCTTGACGAGCCAAAAGCACACGCCCTCCTCGGCGACGGCTCCGGCAATGACAAGACTGACGGGTGGTGCCTCGACACCGGCGCCACCCATCACATGAGCGGTCGATGGGAGTTCTTCACCGAGCTTGACTCCAACGTCCGAGGCTTCGTCAAGTTTGGGGATGCCTCCGGCGTGGAGATCAAGGGCGTCGGCTCCGTCATCTTCACCGCCGTGTCTGGTGAGCACAGGCTGCTCACCGGAGTCTACTACATCCCCGCGTTGAGGAACTCTATCATCAGCTTGGGACAACTGGTTGAGAACGGTTCGCGCGTGGTGGTTGAGGATGGAGTCATGAGGATTTGGGATCGCCAGTCGTCGCCTTCTTGCCAATGGTAACCAGAAGCGCAAATCGACTCTACGTCCTTAACGTGCAGGTGGCACAACCCCTCTGTCTCGCTGCTCGTCGGGATGACGAGGCGTGGCAGTGGCACGAGCGCTTCGGGCACCTTCACTTCGAGGCCCTGAAGCGGCAAGGTGCTCTGCCTGCGCAAGGCCCTCTATGGCTTGCGACAGGCACCGAGGGCGTGGAATGCCAAGTTGGATTCCACGCTAAAGGGAATGGGTTTCGAGCAAAGCCCGCACGAGGCGGCCATCTACCGACAGGGGCAGTGGAGGAAAATGCTCTGCTGGTGGGTGTCTACATCGACGACTTGGTGATCACCGGCACCAAGGATGCGGAGGTGGCGGCATTCAAGGAAGAGATGAAGGCCACCTTCCAGATGAGTGACCTGGGGCTTCTCTACTTCTACCTGGGAATCGAGGTGCACCAGGATGACTCCGTGATCATGCTTCGACAGACCGCCTACGCCAAGTGCGTCGTTGAGCTAGCCGGGCTCATCGACTGCAACCCAGCTCTCACTCCGATGGAGGAGAGGCTGAAGCTGAGCCACGACAGCACGACGGAGAAGGTGAACGCTACGCAGTACCGGACGTCTTATGGGAAGCCTTCGCTACCTCGCCCACACACTGGCCAGGACTTGGCATTCTTCGTTGGCTACGTTAGTCGGTTCATGCAGTGACCAACGACGGAGCACCAGCAGGCTGTGACGAGGATCATCCGCTACGTTGCGGGGACTCTCGACCACGGCCTCTACTACCCTAGGTGCCCTGGGGCGGCACACTTCGTCGGGTACAACGACAGCGACTACGCCGACGACATCGACACCAGCAAGAGCACAAGCGGGATCCTCTTCCTCCTCGGCAAGTGCCTCGTTAACTGGCAGTCGGTCAAGCAGTAGGTGGTGGCCCTGTCCAGCTGCAAGGCCGAGTACATAGCGGCCTCCACCGCTTGACTCAGGCGCTCTGGCTCGCTCGACTGTTTGGTGATCTCCTCGGCAGAGACACTAGAGCGGTGGAGCTCAGGATGGACAGCAAGTCCGCTTTAGCCCTGGCAAAGAACCCTGTTTTAAATGAACAGAGTAAGCACATCCGGGTGAGGTACCACTTCATCCGAGGCTGTTTGGAGGAAGGGAGCATCAAGGCAAGCTACATCAACACCAAGGACCAGCTTGCGGATCGGCTTACCAAGCCTCTTGGGAGGATCAAGTTCTTTAAGCTCTGCTCCAGAACCGGGATGGTTCAACTTTCTCACAAGACAGGCGCACAAGACTTAGGGGGAGAATGATGGGATAAATCTCTGTGTTGGCTGGTCTTTGTGGGGCTGACAGCATATGGTCCTTGTAGCTGCATGGTGGTCTTGCTGCCCATCAAGGACAATCATCCTTGACTGGCTAGGAACAGCATCTTAGCATCTAGGACAACATCTGTTTTAGGACAGCATGTTAGCATCTAGCATCCTTGGCATATGCTTGACTGGCTAGCAGCCTATAAATATGTATCCCCAACTCACTCAGGTTGGTATGACATTTGTGTGAGAAATAAACTAGAAAATTGCCCCAACTCCTAGTGTAATCCTCTCTCGATGAGAGTAAGAATTCTGCTATTACCAAGAGTAAGAATTCAGCGACTAACATAGGCCTGCTAACAGAAGAGCCTCTGCATCACCCTTACAAATGGCAAGTCAATCGGCAACCACCATAGTCCATCAAACTGGGGTTTTGCTGAACTTCCCTGATGGCAGCACAAGGCCTTTCCCATAGGCTGCTAACAGAAGAGCCTCTGCTCGCCCTGCGTAAGGACAAAAACACATCACCGGCCTCAGTCAAACTATACAAAATATATTACCAACTACTCTCGATGAGTCTTTGAATAAAATGGATTATGCTACCCATTAGTCAAAAACTATATAACTCATCTCTACTTTGGCTAATGTGCATTAAATCCACAAGAGCATACCTCCCTCCCAATTTGTCACAAATATTAGCTAATGTGCATTGCAAACCAGACCAATTTTGGTTTGACTACTTTTCAGGGCACCTTGCACGACAGCACACAGAAAAGCAACATTTATACAACATATTTGCATCAAATTTCTTCCAGATGGTCAGGCAGAATAAGCATTAACAGAAAAGAGAGACGCTAACAATAATGTTAGCCCTCAGTATCAAAACTACTTGAAGATAGGCAGTTAGCGTTAGGAGGATGCATACCATGGTGTTTTTTCAACTTCAAGGACCGAGCTTTGTCAGGGAACAAAATTGAAGCAGCTTGTCTGCTCTCATCCTGTAAGAATTGTACAGTGCAAATATAAGAGAACTATGTTAGATCTGGAATTAGCACTAAGATCGATGCTGGCAAGACCGCAAGACAAACACTTCAGACGAAAGGACAAAATTGTGTTCAGATGCCTAAGTAAACAAAAAATCTACAATATGCCTAAGTAAACAAAAAATCTACAAATATGTTTGTTTTTATCTGACTCCGACATCAATGTATAACGAAAGGGTTGCACCAGAATTTGATTAAAACATTCATTTTCCCTATAAGACTTGGCTATCCTACAATAAGGTTTACTCATTCAACTAGCATTTCTCTTTATATTCTTTTAAGTAGACATCTTGCTGCACAACCTTACTGGCATATAACCAGAATAGCGAAGGAAAGGTTGGGCTGGAGTAGACCTGATCATGGGGCACTTGAGCTGACCCGCCCCAAAAAAAACCCCGAAGTGACCCGACATGATTTTCAACCCATGACCCGACCCAACCTGAAAAAACCCCAACCCAAAGTAGGAAAACCCGAGAAATAGCTGGCAGGTTAGGCTCAGGCCAAAGATTTTGACTAGACATTTTTTTTCTAGCCCAACCCGACCTGGAGTTTGATCAGGTCTAGTAGGCTGGAGTTGGCATTAGTGGCATATATTAATTAACAAAAACAGACAAACTTTCTACTAAATGAGGGGCATGAAGCTATTGTATATGCCACATAACAAGAGAAACAAACCTTTGGTGTTTCACTTCGGGATAGCCCAAAGTAAGCCTTCCATGTCTGGGATGCAACTGGAACAACTGAAAACCCAGAAGCCACTAGAGAAGCAATCCACAAGCCATATGAGAAACCAGTGCTCCACCATCCCTGTATGCCAGAAAACAATAGAAGGGAGATTATTGGCAAATTCTGGAATAATTCAAAACACATGAAATTCAATATTCAATCGGCATGACTAGGTTCCATGTTCAATAAAATCGTGGACCAGGTGTAGCTAGATCCCATTATCTTAGTGGCATGCCTAGCTTCGGCTTATGCGAGAATTAGCTTAGAAAACATGAATATACAAATGCCAAGGACATTGTTCAGTAGTATTGGTCATCAGCCTGTTCCACTAAGTATAGATATAGATAGCACTATAATCCTCAAAATTACTCTCATAGGCACTACCTGACAATAACTTCTGCAAGAATTGACGCACAAAAAATCAGTTTACTAACTACAATAATCTTGAACAACGAGCATTTAGCGGCATATTGTTCGGGAGCCAAGGAACAAACCAGCTTTCCATCAGTTGGAAACGGGCTAGACTTCTCAATGTATGCCATAGTTCCTTCAAAAATGACAGAAAAATACTGTAAACAGCTGTGTATTCGACATAATGGGTATAATGATGAGAGAATATGGTCACTGATTTACTACAACTACTGAGTCTTATAAGGGTGGCCATAATGCCACTAAGTTTTCTCCAGGGACAGTTACCAGGAGGCGCATCAAGGCCGCGGAGCAGTTGGATAATGGACTTGGTGTCCAGGCGTTTACGGATGACCTCTGACACCACAATGTGCACGAACGGATTGTCGAGCACCTGCATGATGCGAATTTGCTTTTACTAAAGCACGCTTGCGCAAAACACATATGAATGCTAGCCTATCCGACTATCCGAGCATGGCTGCCGGTCGAACCTGAGAGGAGCCATCAGGCGAGAGGACGGCGATGGCGCCTCGAGTGTCGGGATCCACCCCAATCGCCCACCCGTTGGGGGCGGCGTCAGCACCGGCGACGTCGTCGGTCGGCAGCAGCGAGAGGGAGGCGAGCCAGGGGTCCCGGGGCTCAGCCTCCGCCAGGAGCTTCGCCCGGGCCTTGGCACTCGCGCGGGACCTCGGGGTACGCGCGGCGGCTGCAGGAGCGGGCTCGCGGCGGCAGCGGCAGCGGCGGGGGCGGAAGGGCGGGGAAAAGAAGGAGGCGGCGGCTGCAGACCAGTGCGGCGCGGAGCGGCGGAGGACGGCTGTGCGGAGCGCATTCATGGGGTCTTGGTTGGCAACCGCGGCCGATGCAGCTCCGACCGCGGCGGCGGCAGCTGCCATAATTCGAAGGGCTGCAGCGGGTTTGGAGGGAGAAGAGGGTTTTGCTTGTTCCGCGGCCGGGGATAAGGCATCGCCAGCCAGGCAGGCAGGCACGGCACTTCCACGGGACCTAGTGAAGGAATTGTTGTATATATTTTCAGTTCGATTTGGTATCTATAATCTCTATATCAGATATACTCTCGCCCTCCCAAAATAAGTCTTCATCTGGCTTCATGAGAAACGAACAATCTCAACTTTGACCATATATTTAAAAATACTAATATTTATGATATTAAGATAATTTAAAATTGATTAACTTCTCAAAATATGAGATGAACTTTTTTTTTGGGACAGAGTGAGTGCACTTTTATTTAGTGAATTTTAGGATTTGTTTGTTGGATTCGAGAA
This sequence comes from Miscanthus floridulus, assembly GCF_019320115.1. Classification (NCBI taxonomy): domain Eukaryota; kingdom Viridiplantae; phylum Streptophyta; class Magnoliopsida; order Poales; family Poaceae; genus Miscanthus; species Miscanthus floridulus. The sequence continues at coordinate 34,235,854 of NC_089584.1, read as the reverse complement.
ACTTCGTTCGGGTGTTTTAAAACCCTCTCCAACACCCAAAATGTGTACTTTACATTGGAACAGTGCTCTGTCAGGATTTTTGTGTCTCCGATGGTTTTAGGACAAAGACTTTTAAAACTGATACATATATTTTGGAGGCTAAATTTGTCATTTTTAAGTGTCGCTATGGTATTTATGCTGGCCAAAATTTCTTAGATTTAATTAGATTTATAAAGAAGGGCGGGCCTGGTGCAAGCGGTAGGGTCTTACCGTCTGTAACCAGAAGGTCCCAGGGTTCGAGTCGCGGTCTTCTCGCATTGCACAGGCGAGGGTAAGGCTTGCCACTAATACCCTTCTTCAGACCCCAGTTGGAGCTCTCTGCACTGGGTACGCCCTTTTTTTAACTAGATTTATAAAAAATATTAGCAATATTTATATATCAAATAAGTTTACTATGTAAATAGATCCGACAATTTATCTAATGATACTAATTATGTACTATAAATATTTATATTATATTTAGTCAAATTAAGTACTATGTTAAAAGAAACGGAGAGAGCAGGCACTAGGGCTCTATACCATGAGACGATATATGCTGAAGTCAGAAAAGGAAATAGACATAGATGACCATTGGCAAAGGTAACAAATCTAACAAGACAAACCAACAATAAGAAAAAGCGAAAAATCAACTCACCTATGCAGTTGCTCATCTAAACTGTTGTTCAGAGCATCTAAGCACCGTGTTTTAACACTACACGATGACAGACCTGTCTCTGTTTAGTTAACCTTTTATCCCATTTAAACTACACATTTTTGACCGTTTTGCCTGTTTAATGACTGAATGGTTGGTCAAGTTTCATCCGTGGAAATGACCATTTAGCACGTTTAATGGAAAAAATAGTAGATGGCCCATCCTTTAATTGATCATCTATCCCGTTTAATGGGCGAATGGTAGATGAGTAACCGCTTTGCATTTAGGAAAATATTGCACCCAAGCCATGGTAAGGGTATGTTTATTCTCTGTATCACGTTCTATTTCTTGTTTGGCATAAAACAAGGTCAAATTTTATTAACCCCAAATGTCATTCCTCGTTTCCTTTGCAACATCAAGGAACTCGTCACGATCCACGTATCGTGCTGGAACGAGTTCCAAAGCTGTAAACATCTGATGAATTGTACACTATGAATGTATATATCATCTATCCTACAAGCTGAAACTGGAATGTTACACTATTGACAAGATCAAACTAACTGCCGCAAATGTATACGCTGATTTCCTAAACTGTCGGCCTGCAAGGAGGTATCGAACAACTCCAGTTCAAGGTAGATGAAATGAGGCACTAATCTACCTATCTATAGTCCAATGTGCTCATATTGTTTGTTCATCTTGGAATATAACCAGTTCTTCCCTCAAATTTACCACAGAAAGTTGCAGTGCGTTAGTTCAATGAGACTGTGCTTCCAGTAGGATGTTCGTTGCCACGTTGATATCATTTCTAGCCCTCATGAGTGCCTGCCTTGCGTTATTGCCATCAAAGCCCATTGAGACCAGCATAGCAACGGAGGACTCTGGTGGCTCCACGATAGGTGCAAATCCAGTTGATGGCTGATTCTGCTTGGGAGAACAAAGTCAGCAGTGCACAACAGACTGATCAACTAAACAACAGCTGCTAATTTATTTTCATTACATGAAATTCTTAGTACGTAATTGATAAGAATTCATTCTTCATAGCAGAACAAGAATAATAGCACAACAATGTCACAAGACTAACAAATGAGACCTAGAAACCAATGAGTTACCAATAATGTAATCCCAGCCTAATGTATCATAAAGGCAAGTTTACATTTATAACTTGGAATTTAAGTATATATATGTAATGGACACATCATTCATATTTGAGATAAAGAAATAATTAATATATCAAGCACAGTTATCGGCTAAAACATGTTTGAGTTGTCAACTGCACTTCATATAAATAGGGAACTTTTTTTTATGCCATAAACAAGCAACTATGCCAAATATTTGAAAAGCTACCACAAGATTCTAGCTAAATTATATCTTGGTTCTAGATCCTAGGGCCATTGCACACAGAAATTAACTAAGTTCTTCAGAAGGTAACCTGAACAGCACGGCCTGTTCGGGACGGTGTGTTTCCAACAAGACTCCTGGAGGGACGAGGTGTGCTTCCTGGGGAAGGGGCGAAGTATCTTGCAAAAAATGATGAAATAACCTGTGGAAGCTGTACAAGAGGAAGGAACTTTATAACACCAAACAGGAAAGAAAATTATATGCATTAGCAATTATAGTGCTCCTCCAATTCAAAATATAAGTTGTTTAGGACATCGTCACATCAACACAGTCCACAAGGCGACCACTTCTACTAGCATTTCTTGTGAAAATATGATACTCCAAAAAAAACAATTACAAAATATGGGAAGTACTTTTCATGACGAATCTTACACTCTGAATGGAAATAGACTATTTATCCTTGTGCATGGGAAGACATGTAGTGCATTTCAAAGAATATGTAGTCCTTGTGCATGGGGTACATGAACATGACCACTGTAACAAGAAAGGGGAAATAAAAGGCTAGGGAATAGGGATAAGGAATATATAATAGCAAATAGGTAAATAACCAATAAAATTTCAAGAAAAAAAGCTGATGAAATGCGATCTTGTGCGACCCAGTCACTGTCTACAACAACAACAACAACAACAACAAAGCCTGTAAGTCCCAAACAAGTTGGGATAGGCTAGAGTTGAAACCCAGCAGAAGCAATCAAGGTTCAGGCACGTGAATAGCTGTCTTCCAAACACTCCTATCTAAGGCTAAGTCTTTAGGTATATTCCATCCTTTCAAGTCTCCTTTTATTGCCTCTACCCAAGTCAACTTCGGTCTTCCTCTGCCTCTCTTCACGTTACTATCCTGGCCTAGGATTCCACTACGCACCGGTGCCTCTGGAGGTCTCCGTTGGACATGTCCAAACCATCTCAACCGGTGTTAGATAAGCTTCTCTTCAATTGGTGTTACCCCTAATCTATCACGTATATCATCGTTCCGAACTCGATCCCTTCTTTATGACCACAAATCCAACGTAACATACGCATTTCCGCGACACTTATCTGTTGAACATGTCGTCTTTTCGTAGGCCAACATTCTGCACCATACAACATAGCAGGTCTAATCGCCGTCCTATAAAACTTGCCTTTTGTCACATAGGACACCAGATGCTTACCGCCACTTCATCCACCCTGCTTTGATTCTATGGCTAACATCTTCATCAATATTCTCGTCTCTCTGTAGCATTGATCCTAAATATCGAAAGGTATCCTTCCTAGGCACTACTTGACCTTCCAAACTAATATCTTCCTCCTCCCGAATAGTAGTGCCGAAGTCACATCTCATATACTCAGTTTTAGTTCCACTAAGTCTAAAACCTTTGGACTCCAAAGTCTCCCGCCATAACTCCAGTTTCTGATTCACTCCTGTTCGGCTTTCATCAACTAGCACTACATCGTCCGCGAAAAGCATACACCAAGGGATGTTCCCTTGTATGTCCCTTGTGACCTCATCCATTACTAAGGCAAACAAATAAGGGCTCAAACTGACCCTTGATGTAGTCCTATCCTAATCGGGAAGTCATCCGTGTCTCCATCACTTGTTCGAACTCTAGTCACCACATTGTTGTACATGTCCTTAATGAGCCCGACGTACTTCGTTGGGACTTTATGTTTGTCCAAAGCCCACCACATAGCATTCCTTGGTATTTTATCATAAGCCTTCTCCAAGTCAATAAAAACCATGTGTAGGTCCTTCTTCTTCTCCCTATACCGCTCCATAACTTGTCTTATTAAGAAAATGGCTTCCATGGTTGACCTTCCGGGCATGAAACCAAATTGGTTCATAGAGACCCGCGTTATTGCTCTCAAGCGATGCTCGATAACTCTCTCCCATAACTTCATAGTATGACTCATCAACTTAATTCCCCGGTAATTAGTACAACTTTGAATATCCCCTTTATTCTTGTAGATCGGTACCAATATACTTCTCCTCCACTCATCAGGCATCTTGTTCGATCGAAAAGACCCAGTCACTGTCTGAGCTTACTTTTTTCTTTTCTTTTATGAGGGGTTATATGGTATTTACTAGATCGGACCCATGCAGAGGATGTAACAAGGGAGCTAGTACTTGGTTTGGTTGGATTCCATATTATCTAGTAATTCAGGAAGTTTGCTGATGCCCTGACTCATGAGTGAAGAATACTGTAATGGAAATATGAAAGCAAACCAAGGAACAATATCAACGGTACTAAAATACAAGCTGGAAAAGAGATGTTTAGTAACCTTCATCTTGCGGATGCCGAGCACATTTAGACGATAGAGAGAACCAGCAACCAGACCAAATATACCAGGAATAAGGGAGCGCTTCCAAGAAGATAAAAGAAGCTGCCAGGTAAAATAGAAAAGAGGTAATGGGTGAATTGAAAAAAAAAAATCAGATAAATCCGGTTATGATTATGACAAGAGACTGACCTGAAGACCAGCTAAGTAAATGAACAATTTGTCACTGAAATTCAGACCAAAAATACGGAACCGTGATGTGACTGGAATGTCAAGAAAGAATGGAACAAAAGAGGCAAATATGAGACCATAAGGCCCTGATGCAAGCGCACTGATGTAGTCTGTATCTGCAAGAAAAATGGAAGAGGAAGAGTTAACAAGAAGCACAGGCTCATGATTATGCCATCAATTGGCATATAAGATATAATTCGAAACATGATTAAAAAATAATGCTCATAGTTAAGCCACTAATCAACATAAGATAAATATCAAGGGAATGATGTGACAAATAACAGAAGGCGGGCTTAGCTAACATATTTAAAATGTTAGCTACTCTAAAATGGTGAAAGCATTCACTCAAGAGTTCTATCCAACAAAATCAGGGAGACAATTTTTCCTGAATGCTCTGGAACAGATGAATAGAGTTCTTCTCTAGAGAATAATTACACTTTCTCCAGAAAACACAAATGCCATGTTTCCAGAAGCTTTTCGAGAAACACTTCCAATCGAATGCATCTTTGGAAAATGAAGTGAACTTATTTGGAATTCATAAATACTGTAGCTAATTTGAATCTGAATCATACTGCAGCGCAGTAAAATGGAGCCACATGGGCCTGGAACACTAGATATCAGGTTTACCAAAATTTAAAAAAAATATGGGAATAAGTTCTACAAAATATTACACTAGCTTGAAAATTTGTACCAAAGAGATGCTTTACATTATTGACACATCTGCTTCTATCTTATCAAAAACTAACATACACTATAGTATTTCTATTTACAATCAAATATGGCAGTCATTTCCTGTTTTCTAATCGGAACTATAACAACGATGTGTGTGTGGGTTTGGGAGTTTCTCTCCCTTGTAGGAGTAGACTCTTGTCTCTCCGAGCTTTTATCTCTTCTTAATGAAATGACACAGCTCTCCTGCTTTGTTTGAGAAAAAAAAAACTACACAATGATTAAAGAGGCCAGGAGAATGGAAGCTCTGCTTTTAGAGTGAATGGGAGTTATTTAGGAAGTAAGCAGATCACGTAGCTATTAAGTGCACTAAAAGATATATGATGACATTATTTAGAAGTTTGCTTCATTAATTCATTAGTTTACCTTTCAGGATAACCAATGACAGGATCTCGAGGAGTGATGATGCTGTGATAGTGAACAGACAAAAAACCTGCACAGTCAAATGGAAAAAAATGAGCAAGCATCATATCATAATTGTTCACAAGTAGTGTATTATATTTGGAACCTTTTGCAAAACTTAACTAATTTGGCAATAAAGCTTCATCACATGGCCATGAAATTTCATGTATTTTGGACTTCCGTAGTCACGTGCACTGGAGAACTTACAAATCATGGGACCACTTTCCAAGCCCACAGTCTAGAAAGCTAACTTCTCAAGTTCATCGTAAAAAATGCAAGCCATGCCAGTTTATGGGACTATTGGTGCAAGTCACTCCTTATACCAAGTTGTTGGTGTTGTTTCTTAAATTTTCTTTGAGAGGGCTGTTTTTCCATTTCTTTAGAATACAACAACAATAACAACATAGTATTCTTTAGAATACTAGGGAGAAATATAAAAGGTAAAGTACCTACCGAATATTTGTTAGAGCCTATCTGCCTCTCAAACACACGGAAGTAATACAGAAGGTACAGTCCAAACATCAACTCCGTTGTTGACTGAAAAGCAAATACAGATGGGAATATCTTCCATAAACGGAAATTTGTTATAGTGTCCTGAAATAATAATAGAAATAATTGATCAGACTTAATCTCAGAATGATTAAACTTCTTATAAATATAAAAGGTTCAAGATAGCAGTCAGTGATTAGCTAACAAAAAAGAGTAACATCAAAGATGTAGTTGAAACAAAGGACAAATATACAAATTAAGACACCTTGCCAGTTGCCACTTATAATCAAGAGTTAACATTCAATTTTCCCCAGGATGTCAAACATTTCTAAATGCATAGCTTAGGTACGAAACATAAGGGCTTTAAAAGATAGGGTGCCAAACTAATCATACAACGGAAAATTATAATTAATGTTCTGGCAAAAGGCATGGTACAAGATATGAACTTCAATAAATTCACCCATTTATAGTTATGAAATAAATAATCACACATAACGAATTGACAGTGAACTTCACATTCCACAGGTAATTCTATTATGCAGTCATGGTTTTTAAGGCAGCAAGGCGAGGTGTGGTGACCTATCACCCTCACAACCCCTTGGCAACGCCTAGGCGTTCATAAGACGAGGCTGCGCCTTACCATCCTAAGAAATAGGAAAATAGCAGCAGGAAGGAGGCAAGAAAAAGGAAAACAAAAAACCAGAAAAGAGCAAACGAAAAGAGAAGTGGTCGCCCAGCCCACTAGGCAACCCACGAATGCCCTCCCATACACACCCCTTCTCAGGTCACGCCGTCACAGGGACACGGACGCACACTCCCCTCTCACGCAGGTGCAGCACCGCCGCATCTCCCTCCCTCGCGCTGCTCTCCCACGCAGCCTTCCCTCCGCTCCTTCCCTCCCTCTTGCTGCTGCTCCCCTTCTGGATCATCCAACGTCGCCACAGATGACCCAGGAGGCGCTGCACGCCAGTCAGCGGCGCCGAATTTGGTATGGATGAGAGGAGGTGGCTGCATGGCCTTTCTGGTTGGTTCCCTACTGTTTTCCTCTGTTCTGTCTCCAGTCCCCTTGGATCTCTTACTAGCATTGGCTCATAGGGTACAACTTACTCCCTGCGAGCATCTCATCGCCAAGGGCCTTAAAAACAATGGATGCAGTTCAAGCTCCTTTGAAGCTTTTATAATTTCCAATCAATTTCAACAAACAGACATTCATATGGCACATTGATATAATGATACCAACATGCCACCATTTATGAATTAATTTCTGGAATCACAAATCTCAAGTCAATCAATGAAATCACATAGTACACACGTCTTGTGCAACATACAAGAGTGGAGGGGTCACCTATATAAAATAATGCTTTCATGCTAGCTACATAATCTTGCACCCTAATTATTGTTGGTAATATTAATCCATAATATCAGCTAAGCTTCTCACACCTTGTGCATATCGTGAATTTTAGTTTGCCAAATTAATTTTCAGAACGCAGACATGCAACATAGTTTGCCCATGCAGTGCTAGTTAACTAATATACAAGTTCCACGAACTTTAAGTGGCACAGTCAGTTAATTTGATTCTAACTCTTATAACAGGCAAAAAAGCACAAGGCTACATGTCCTATAGCGTCACCGGGAATGGAGTTTTGGAGATGTGACTGCACATGAATATTCAACTGCAGTGGAGATCAACCGGGAATAATGGCAGCATTGCCCATCTCTGTAGAACTGATGTCTAAACCCATACATCATTTCCTACATCAACCATCTAACAAATCACTGCCCTGGATCTCACTAGCTTATTCCACAGGTCAGCTAAAAACTTTAGTCCATCCAGTCCTAACTCGTACCAGCCACATTGTTTGTGTTCTACTTCATGAGCAAACCATCCTCCATATCCATAATAATTCCTACAAGCATAATTCATGTTGTCCCACCAACACCCCTCCGTATCTATAACCTCCAACAATAAAGAGTCAATACTCCCAGTTCCGCAACAAATCCAAAACCTGAAACCCTAAGATATCAATTTAAGCTGCATAAGATAAACTTCACCTACGCATCATTTCGCTAACACCACAGAGAAAACCTAGCATCAGTTGAAGACCACAACGGTACACCATTACCTACAGCCCCGGAGATTAGACACCGTCCACCGTCCATACAACTAAACCAAAGAACCACCAGAAAATAAAGCTAAAGGTCGTGCCACAGCGAAGGCTCAGATTGGGGAAACCTAACCGCAAGCGCAGCAGACTGAGCAAAGCGGGCGAGATTCTGCCCACCTGGTATGAGATGCCGAGGGCACGGGCGCGGCGCTGCGCGCTGAAGACGACGGACAGGAGGCCGCTCGCGAGGACGACCGCCCGCGTCACCGGCGCGTTCTCTGGAACCAAAAGGGAAAACGGCGCCCCCGCCGCCTCGATCAGAAAATTGTACGAGCACGAGCTGCGAGAGACGCAAAATTCCGGCGATCTAGGGGCGGTAACGGCTTACGGAATCCGGAGATGCCGCCCTGCATCTTCAGACGGAGGCCGCTGGTCCGGTCGGGGAGGCGAGGCGGAAGCGAGGTCGGGAGGCGCGGCAGCCTCCCCCGGCCGTACGAACAGGTCGCGCAGCGGGGAACGCGGGTGGGGGCGCGGCTGTACTTCCCGTGGGTGATGCGGGCGGCGGGACGGAGCCCGGTAGGAGACGGTCGGACGAGCGTGGCGAGACGGCCAGACGGGGGTGTTGACGGTGGTGGTGGTGGTAGTTGCGTGGTGCCCTTTGGGCTGCTTGGGAGTCTCCGCCGTGCCGGAGTAGCTCACTTCTCTAGACGGATTCTTGTAGGATATCTATTCGAAATCGAAATTTCGATATTAATACTATTTAATAACCTTTATAATCCGAATACTCAATTTGTGTCCATTCCAAAATACACTATTTGATTCACATTACAAGGTATTTTAACTTTCGGAAAGGCTAGCGCCCGGACGTCTGACCAAAGAATGCATCGTGCTCATTCGCAGTCTTGCGCCTCTTTCCTTAAAAAAAAGCCTTGTAACTCGCTAGCCGATGTGGTCTATCGGCATCCGAATGCCATTCTCACGCCAACATTGGCCCCTACTGCTGCCCTACGCCCAATTAATCACCTGGAAGGGGAAGGACACAGACGCCCGTGGCGAACCTCGTTGGCGGCATGGGAGGCGGAGGAGACATTGAGGCAAGACAACAGAAGGCGAGGAGAAAGATGTAATCCTATCTACTTTCGAAACATTCAGATGCAACACTTACAACATATATACCTTAGGACTGATGAAAAACTTGAAACATACGTATAAAACACTTGCAAAACACACAAAAAAAACACTTGAAACCATTGTAAACATACGCAACATCCAGAAAACACTTACAACGCGAAACATATACAACATCTAGATATACACACTTATAACATATATCTGAAAACAAATAAAATATTGAGAACAAAAGTTTGCAACATACGTGTACAACCGTTGCGACATATGCAATATCCCGGTCTACTTTTGCTACACCCATATAAAACACTTACAACATATATCTATGAAACGTCTGAAATACTTAAAACATGTGTTTTGCAACATGGAGGAGGCTAGGCCTGGTCGATTCTAGCTGTTGGGGTCGGAGCCGACAACGAGCGGCAGCGCGCGAGCACCACCAGCACTAGTGGCGGCGCGAGCACCACCACCACCACTAGCGCCACTAGCCCCAGGCTTGGCTCGGCCAGGCGGGCAGCGCACGCGACGGGAGGGAGCGGGCGACACGCACGACGGGCAGAGCGAGCACCACCAGCATCAGCGCCAGCTGCGGCGCGCGAGCACCATTGGTGGAGAGAAGGATGGTGGTAGGCGGGCGACTAGCGCGGTGGAGCAGTTGCGGCATGCGGCGGTGGTGCTGGAAATCTGGGACCTAGCTCGACGAGTGGAGGGTGGGTTTTCTGTTCTAGAGAGTGGACAATGACCAAACGATTTCTCAATAAAAAATACGAGCATAATGGAACACACTTGTTGAGCCGTTCAGACTAGCATCGTGGCCCACGACAACATCACCGTCAGAAGGATCAGATGTCCGCTTCTAAGGATTTCTATTTAACTTTTGTAGATTTTTAGCTTTTAATATGTACTTAGATATTTCCATCTAACTTTTGTAGATTTTTAGCTTTTAATATGTAATTAGATATATACAGTGTCTATGTATATAGCAAAATACTTAGAAAAGTTAAAACGTCCTACAATATAAAGCGAAGGGAGTATAAAATAACTCCAGGCCTATGCGACCTCTTTCATTTGGAGTTTTCTTAGTTTTTTTCTGGTTTTCTTTATATTTCTTTGCGATCAAAGAGATTAAAATACCATTTTCTTAGAATTGATCGATCGTCCATCGGTCTCCACGACGACATCCCACGTTCCCACACCCCACGCCTGGTTTGCAGGAGCTCCCCTTTCTCATTCTTCTTAATTTTTCAATGAAATGATTCTAGCAGGGGCAACCCTTTCTCATTCTTCTTAATTTTTCAATGAAATGATTCTAGCAGGGGCAAGACGGAGAGCGGGTGAGAATTGATCCTGAAGTAATTATAGTGATGATTGAATGGGGAGCGGTAGGGATTGGTGGAGAGCGGTTGTTTAGCTCTCAGCTTGTAGCGTAAATGGAGAAGTGATTCTCATCAGTTCTTATTATAATCCAGTTGTATTTTAAGCATTTGATACCACAGAATCCGCTTCGAAGAAACTAGGAGTGGAGCTCTGCTAAACTGGCCAGTAATATGCAGCTTGTCTAATCTTCCCCAAAGTTCGCGATGAATGGTGAGCCGCCAACTCTTGGGCCATAAGCCTTGGCAAGTCAACAATTAGTCTGTTCGTTTGTTGGTTTCAGTTAGGGCTTATCAGTCAGTCAACAATATTTTTCTCTCATAACAAACCAGCACCAGTCGGGCTTATCAGCCCAAAAATCAACCAGTGAACATGCTGAATAGCTCATCACTCAAAACTCTTTTTTTATTTGAAAGGGTCACTCATAGACTCTGGGTACAAAAAGGGCAGCGGCATGAGGCATCGAATATCTAGAGAGAAGCATAATCTGCATATCACTACTATTCTTTCTTCTTCCTACCTGCCTCCCTCTCTCTTGAACACGAATCTTGTAATTCTAGTATCTTATCTTGGACCCTAGCTGTGCCTTTTCTGTTTCCAATTCCCCTGTCGTGCTTCTTCTCCCACATTCTCTCTTATTTGTATCGGATTATCAGTATCGTTGCTCGCCTGAGTTAGCGTTACTCTAATTTTTTATTCTATCACGTAGTGAGTTGCTAACGAGAAACATAACAGCAACGAAGCAATTCGAGCAACCGGAACACCTAATTGCTACTATTACTACAATTACTGATAACGGAGGCCTTCAGCCGAGTCTTCAGGACGCCGCCAACGGCCCACGACGCAGTCGCGCGGAGAGCGCACCAGCCGCGCGGAGCGTGCGCGCCCAGATGGAGTCACCGCGCGCAGAGCGCGCCCACGATCTGCATGAGCACGACGAACGGCTGAGCGGCCTAGTCTCCTTGTATGTAGGATCTGAGAGACCACGAGCTGTGCTCGCCCCTGTATAAGTGTAAATGTCAGTGTATCAATGCAAAGTGTGGCTTGAGTCTAAACTTCTTTATGGTATCAATTAGCTTGGTTTGATCCCCTGTAAACCAGCGCTCATCCCCCTCCTCCGCTGCTCGCTACCTCCGCTGCTCGCCATGGACGACAACCCACTGTTCGCATTCGAGCACTCCACCCATGGCTCTCCCTCCTCCTCGTCCGCGTCCTTCACCGCCCCGTTCAATGGCGGAGCGCCTCCCCCCCACCACCCCGTCCCAACCTCCACCAGCCGCTGCCCTCATGATGGTGAACATCAAGTCCCATGTGCCGGTGGTTCTTGATATCGTCCACCCGAACTATCAAGAGTGGCGCTGCTTCCTCGACTCCGTCATCGGGAAGTTCGGTCTTCTTCCTCACATTCAAGCCGCCCCAACCGCTGCGCAACTTGCCGATCCGGAGTGGGCGATGAAGGACCAGTGCCTCGTGAACTGGCTCTTCAACACCATGTCACGCGACGTCATGCGCATCGTCCGCGTTCCCGGCGCCTCCGCCTTCACGATCTGGCGCGCCATCGTCGACCAATTCCGCGACCATCAGCTCCACCGTGCCGTCTACCTGGAGGCCGAATACCGGAGTCTGTACCAGGGCGACCTCAGCATCACCGACTACACCGCCAAACTGAAGGAGCTCGCCGACGCTCTCGGCGACCTCGGCCAGCCGGTCCTCGACCCGTCCCAGGTCCTCAACATGTTGCGCGGCCTCAACGACAAATACCGTCACTGCATCGCCACCATCACCTCCCACCAGCCCCCGCACACCTTCCTCACCGCTCGCTCATTCCTCCTGCTGGAGGAGCTCTATGCCACCCAGCACAGCAAGTTGGCGGCGCAGCAGGCTATGGTCGCACAAGGCGGACGCGTGCCGCTCTCCACTGGCGGGTCTTCGTCGAGCACTACACCCCCTCCGTCAGTCCCTGCACCAGCCGGTCACACCTCCAGCACTCCTCCCAGCGGCAACCGCAACCGGCACCGCGGTCGCGGGGCGCGGCAACGGCAACGGGGCACCTACCCACAACAACGCCGCCGCTGGTGGCGGATCTACTCTGACGCCACGGCATGCCACCTTCCCCAACACACCGTGGGCCGCAGCGTACAACCCCTGGCAGGGCATGGTCCAGGCATGGCCCATGCCCTTCCGACCTCCCGCCGCCGGTGTCCTCGGCCCACGGCCTGGAACGCCTCCTCAACAGGCTTTCTACGCGGGCTGCCCAACAGCCGACGTCTACGGCCAGGCGCCCAACTATGTGACCGCGCCCGCCGAGCCGAACGCCCTGCTCGCCACCCTCGCCAACGCCGGCGTTCCTCCTGCAGGCACCAGCGGCTCCGACTTGGTTCCTGGACACCGGCGCTTCTTCACACATGGCATCCGACACCGGTAACCTTCATCATCCGCGCCCTCTTTTTCCTTCCTCCTTTGTCACGGTGGGCAATGGTGCTCGCATGCCCATCACCCATCTTGCTGACTCCTCCATTTCCACCTCCTCCTCTCCTCTATCCCTCAACAACGTACTCGTCACTCCTTCTTTAGTCAAGAATTTGATATCTGTCCGATCTCTAACCCGTGATAATAATGTTTCGGTTGAATTTGATCCCCATGGTTTCTCCATCAAGGATCTGGACACCCGTCAGGAGAAGCTCCGATGTGATAGCCGCGAGCGACCTCTACCCCCTGCGGCCACCACAACATCATGCTCTTCATGCCTCCTCCGCCTCAGCCGACCTATGGCACCAACGGCTGGGGCATCCAGGGCGTGATCAACTGGCCGCGGCGCTGCGTACCTTCGACTTCTCCTTCACCAAGTCCACCGATCATGTCTGCACTGCTTGCCAATTAGGCAAACACGTTCGCCTACCCTTTTCATCATCTCAGTCCATTAGTTATTTTCCTTTCCAATTAGTGCATTCCGATGTTTGGACAAGTCCTGTACCTAGCATCTCCGGTTACAAATTTTATTTGGTTATCATAGATGATTTCACTCATTATGTTTGGTCCTTCCCGCTACTGAATAAAGCTGATGTCGTCCCAACTTTTCTGAAATTTTGCTCCTATGTTCACACTCAGTTTCGATTACCTATTGTCGCTTTGCAAACTGACAACGGCCGCGAATTTGATAACTACACCATGCGCCGATTTCTTCAAGCTCATGGGATGGCCTTTCGCCTCTCCTGCCCATACACATCGGCACAGAATGGCAAGGCCGAGCGTACCTTGCGCACTCTGAACGACAGCGTGCGTGCCATGCTCCTGCACGCATCTGCTCCACCGCAGTTTTGGGTCGAGGCTCTGGCCACTGCGACCAATCTGATCAACATCCGGCCGTGCCGCGCCACCGGCACCATGACACCACATCAGCTTCTTTTCGGCACTCCCCCCACCTACGATCACTTGCGCGTCTTTGGCAGCCTGTGCTTCCCTAACCAGACGGCGACCACGGCAAACAAGCTTTGTCCGCGCTCCGTCCCATGTGTTTTCCTCGGATATCCTGCAGATCACAAGGGGTACAGGTGCTACAACATGGAAACGCGATGCGTCATCACTTCACGGCACGTCGTGTTCGATGAGTCTCAGTTCCCCTTTCGTCAAGCATGTCACCCGCGCGCGCCATCTACAGTGTCATCCACGACGTCGAACCGATCGTGGCCCCGTTGCCCCTTATGGCCACGGCGTCGCGCATCTGGTTCGGCACCGTGACGCTCCTTCGACAGCGCCCAACTCCGACACAACTCCGGCACCTTCACCGCTACGCTTTGACGGCACACCAGCGTCATCTCTACTGTCGTCATCCATGCCATCTGCGTCTTCGTCGTCAACACCCTCGGCGCCACGGTTTGACACCACGCCACCGTCTTCCTCGACGTCGTCCTCGTCGGACAGCACAGCCTCTTCGACACCAGTAGCGCCACCTCCAGTTGCCGCACCACAACGTCACCCCATGGTGACCCGTGCCCGGGACGGCATCCACAAGCCGAACCCACGGTACGCTATGATGGCGGCTGCACTGGTGGTCTCCCCGATCCCCACATCTGCGCGTGCGGCTCTCCGCGACCCCAACTGGAAGGCGGCCATGCAGCGGGAGTTCGACGCCCTGCAGGCCAACCACACATGGCGGCTCGTTCCACGGCCCGCGCGAAGCGAACGTCGTCACCGGGAAGTGGGTGTTCAAGCATAAGTACAACCCCGACGGCAGCCTCGAACGCTACAAAGCTCGCTGGGTCGTGCGCGGATTCACGCAGCGCGCGGGCATCGACTTCAGCGAGACCTTCACTCCCGTGGTGAAGCCGGCGACGATCCGTACTGTGCTCACGATTGTTGCAGGGAAACGATGGCCGGTCCTGACAGCTTGATGTCTCCAACGCGTTCCTCCACGGCCACCTCGACGAACGCGTCCTCTGCCAGCAGCCCATCGGCTTCGTCGATCCGACGCAGCCCGACGTCGTCTGCCTCCTCTCGCGCTCCCTGTACGGTCTCCGACAGGCTCCTCGGGCGTGGTTTACACGCATTGCCGGCTTCCTGCGCTCCATCGGGTTCGTCGACACACGTTCGGACTCCTCCCTGTTCGTTCTTCGTCGCGGCTCGTCCACAGCATACCTGCTCTTGTACGTCGACGACATGGTGCTCACTGCCTCCTCCGATGCGCTTCTCCGGGACATCATCGCCAAACTATAGGCTGAGTTCGCCGTGAAGGACATGGGCCCGTTGCACTTCTTCCTCGGCGTCGATGTGCGACGTCGCGACTCCAACTTCTTCCTGTCGCAGACGAAGTACGCTGAGGAGCTGCTCGACCGTGCGGGCATGGTGAACTGCAAGCCCGCCGCGACGCCGATCGACACGAAGGCCAAGCTGTCGTCGTCCTCTGGTGCTGCTGTTCGTGATCCGAGTGAGTACCGCAGTATCGCCGGAGCGCTACAGTACCTCACCATCACACGGCCCGACATCGCCTACGCCGTCCAACAGGCATGCCTGCACATGCATGACCCACGGGAGTGCCACCTCGCCATCGTCAAGCGAATCCTGCGCTACGTCCGAGGCACTACATCCTACGGTCTTCACCTCCGCGGCACGACTTCGACGCCGTCGATCATCGCCTACTCGGACGCCGACTGGGCCGGTTGCCCCGACACACGGCGTTCCACGTCCGGATACTGCATCTACCTCGGCAACGCGCTGGTGTCGTGGTCGTCCAAGCGACAGGCCACGGTATCCCGGTCAAGCGCCGAAGCCGAATACCGGGCCGTGGCGAACGCGGTGGCCGAATGTATCTGGCTACGCCAGCTGCTCGGCGAGCTCTACGTCGACGTTCCAAGCGCCACGATCGCCTACTGCGACAACGTATCCGCCGTCTACATGAGCAAGAACCCTGTACATCACCGGCGTACCAAGCATATCGAGCTGGACATCCACTTCGTGCGGGAACGAGTCGCCCTCGGTGAGCTGCGCGTCGTTCATGTTCCAACAGATCAGCAGTTCGCCGATGTGATGACTAAGGGCCTGCCCACAGCGACGTTAGCGGCGTTCCGATCCAGTCTCACCGTCGGGACATCCGATGCTGCCACTGCGGGGGGGGGGGGGGGTTTGATAACGGAGGCCTTCAGCCGAGTCTTCAGGACGCCGCCAACGGCCCACGACGCAGTCGCGCGGAGCGTGCGCGCCCAGACAAAGTCACCGCGCGCAGAGCGCGCCCACGATCTGCATGAGCACGACGAACGGCTGAGTGGCCTAGTCTCCTTGTATGTAGGATCTGAAAGACCACGAGCTATGCTCGCCCCTATATAAGTGTAAATGTCAGTGTATCAATGCAAAGTGTGGCTTGAATCTAAACTTCTTTAATTACTACAACAATTCGCTAATCTTGTCGACAAGTGATCTTCGTTAGAAAATAGGGAGGTTGAACCGTAGGATAACTAATCTAAGGGCTGTTTGGTTCACCCCTCCTAGTCACTTTAAGTTACTAAAATGCCAAACACTCCACTAAAGTTTAGGGGTCACTAAAGTTTAGTGGCTTTTAGTCACCATGAGATAGCTAAAAATGACTAAAGTGTACATGTAACAACTGCTTTACTGGGTGGAACCAAATAGGAGTCACTAAACTTTAGTGGGTGAACCAAACATGCCCTAATTACATGATTACTAATTAATCTAATATGAATTAGGATCACTGACCATAACTTGAAGCGAGGTAGTCTGACATCGATGAAGTAGGTTGTGATGTGTTAATGCCACAAGTGCACTCGCCTAGTGCATAAGCATTGCCTGCTGTTGTCGGTGAGGAAGAGAGGGGACGGCCTTCAAGTAGATCCACCACCTTCAGTCTCGGTGGACTTAGAGTTAAAAGGGTTGGTGAACTAACCTATGATAACTGACCAACCCTCTTTTACTGACCACCTGAGGCCACGACTGCTAGTCAACCTAGTGCATGGGAAGACTTAGGAGGGCCATTCTATCTATGCGCCCGAGATAACTTCTTCTAGCCGTCTTTCCATAATAATATATATGAAGCGAGCACACGCGGACTGGGTCTAGAATGAAGCTGACAAGCAATTGCAATTCTTTTTACGAGTTTGTATATACACCTCGTATACGTAGATACAAGTGAGAACGTACACCTGTAATAAATTGCAAATGAATAAACACAGAAGTGTCATGATCAGGTACTAATATGATGATCCAATTGCCTACCAATATTTTACACGATTTCGTGCAAGGGATCCAGATTCTTGATCGGTAGGGAGAGAGACGGAAACAGGGTTTTGCATCGGTTACTCCTCAATCATATGTATGCCTGAACATTTACTTCACCGGACCTTGCGATAACTTGTCCATGCGCGTGCTCGCGATAATAGCCTGCCAATGCAACGACGCCGACCCCCAGTATATATATGGTCATATATACAGCATCATCGCCACACGAGCAGCAGATCAAACGTATCTGCAAGCTACTAGCACGCTAAAGAAACGAGCAGCTATAGCGGTTTCTCCCCTGTTTTTCCCAGTCACAGCGAACGGTTATGACGGCCAGGATGAGCGTCTGCACTGCGGTTCCGTTCCGCCGATCATGCCTGCCCAGATCCCCTGCAAAAACGCTGGTCGCGATCAAGCAACAGGCCGGCCGGGTGGCGGGCGCCAAACACGAGCGAGAGAGATGCGGTTGCGGTTGCGTACCAGCACGCCAAGGTTGAAGAGCCATCCGAGGAGGACGCCCATCGGTATGCCGATGATGTAAAGCAGCCGATGTTGATGTACGCCACCGTCGACTGCCATCCTGACCCAACAGCCACACCTGAAATGAGGAGCACAGTGTAAGTGTTTGCTCAGTGAGAGCACACGCAGGCGGTGCCAGAGGGAATTTTTGATGGGTTTTATTGAATCCAGTAGAATCTATCCTTTATTTTTTGCTCCCAATCCAAAGGTTCTATTGCGAATTTTTTTTATACATTATAAACTGAGTCCTATAAAATTCCTCGGTTCCCAAGAGGGCCATAGATTAATCATTTTTGTTTGAAACATGAGAAGTCCTTGCTTTTGTTTTGTTTTTCTGATAGCATGAGTTTAACTAGTCTCGTGAAGTTTCAATAATGTTCTTGTAATAGATAATGGTCCATGAACTTTTTAATTTGGGCTACTCAATGCAAAGAGTATAGGGGATTTGAGAGCTCTCACTCACCTGACAGGACAGGCTGTATGCTGTTGAGGAGTATGGTGAAGGCCAGCAAGAGCGAGAGCTTATCGACGGCCTCCAGCACGACAGCACTGGTGGTGAAGATGAGAGCGATCTTGTCGCGGAGGCCGATGATCACCAGAGCATGACACCGGAGGCAGCGGACAGCTTGACGAACTCCCCCAAGCCGGCGAACGCCTCCGCCGTGAAGCCGTGCCAAGTCTCCGGGCAACCGCCACACGTGACATAGACGAAAAGCATCGCGGTGATGGTCCACCACGAGAAGCTGAGCGTGAGCGCGACGCCGACGAGCCCAAACCTGAGCCTGGAGACGAAGAGCCAGCCGACGAAGAGGTGGATGCCGAGCGCTGCGGCGACGGCAACGGCGTTGGCCAGGTTCTTCCGCTGGCAATGTAGGAACCGCTGGAGCGGGAAGAGGAAGGCCATGGAGAAGTGCAGGGGGACGAACCACACGGAGACCCGCCCCGCCATCGCCGACAGCTCCGGTGGCTGCGCCGTCAGTAGGAGCAAGTCCTCCGCGAAGAGGTACATCGCCGTTAGCAGCAGGGCGCACGTGAAGAGAACGATCCATGAGCGCTGCATGTACACCCCCATCATGTGGTACTTCTTGGCGCCGTACGCATGGCCGCACAACGTCTCCAGCGCGCTCGCCATGCCAAGCTGCACGTTCACATGCGATGCATGTGATCTAGATGTGCATTTTAGGAGTTTGAGATAACACTCTCTGTCAAATTTAAAAACAGTCGGTGCATTTTACTCTTTATTATGCAATGTTGCATGCTCGTAATGTGTTCAAACAACTCAACTTTGCTCATGCAAGCACATTTGCCGCCTGCGCTTGAGTCTTTCATTGGACTGATCAAGAATGATGAAGTGGTGATGAATGGCTCACTTATTTTCCAAACCAAATAAAAAAACTTATAAAAAGTAAAATGACGACTTCGTTTCCGTAAAAGAAACACTTTCTAAAGAAAGGCAGCAGCTTCCTGAGCCGCCGCCGGGATCTGGATTCAGGAAGAGCCTAGAGGGAGGACGCCCGAGGAAAAAAATAGGTACAGTTACCATATTGCACTCGATTACATATATTTAATTTTACTCATTCACTTTCTCATCAACATTAGCAAAAATTCCTTAACGTGTACTTTCCAACCGCTATAAGGCCTCCTTTAGAACGTAGGTTTGTAAAAACATAGGAACTTTACATGAATGCAATTGCAAAACATAGAATCCAAAAACAAAGGAAAACTATTTAGGTTGGTGTTTGAATGGCTATAGGAAATTCATAGGAATAGAAATGTATAGGCCCTGTTTGGTTTCAAGCTCCTAAAATTTTTAGGAGCTAAAAGTTTTAGAAGCTTTGTATGAGGCTGCCAAAATCTCCTAAAAGAGTGTTTGGTTCCATCTTCTAAAACTGATTAAAAGCAATAAATGTACTAGCAAATAGACCATGCAACCCTCCTCTTTACCCCTACTCCTTCTCTGCTCCCATCGTGGACCTCGCTCTCCTCCTCCTCGCCGTCTCCGCGGAGGTGGCCATCTCGACGGACGGGAGCGTGAGCAGCTCCACCATGCGCCACCGCCTCGTTTTGGTCGTGGCCTTCCCCCTGCCAGTCGGGGAGCACGGGTGGCAGCGGGGGCCGGCGGATCCGGAGGCACGAGGGTCGAGGACGGGGAACGGCAGGAGGAGGTCAGAGGAGCGGCGCCGACTCGGGCCCCATGGCGGCAGGGAAGACGGAGGGTACATGGAGGCGAGCAGCGCCGCCGCCATCTCTAGGTCCAACGCGAAGGAGCGACGGATCGGTTTGGGGCTGGCGGATTCGGCGAGGTGAGGCCGAAGGCTGTGGGCGGGCAGGGGCGCGGGAGACGGATCCGGCGGGCGCCACACGGGAGAGGAGATCCCGACTAGGCGGCGGCTGTGGGGATCCGACGGGGATCCGTCGGTGGAGGGTAGGGCCGCAAGAGGGAGGCGCGGGTGGGAGGGAGGGATGGGAGAGAGGGGGGGGGGGCAGGGCAATAAAGGAGGGGTAGTGGGGGTCCAGGATGGACTTTAGGAGCTTTTAGGAAGGGGTGGAGCTCCTAAAGTTTTTGGCCCTTTCTAAAGTTTTTAGAAGCTTTTAGGAGGAGGTGTTTGGTTCTTTAGGCAAATTCTATCCATATTTTAGCTCCTAAAACTTTTAGGAGGGGTAACCAAATAGGGCCATAATCTCTTTGATGTGATGTGATGCTTGTCCTCTAGCTCTTCATTTCTCTGCACTTGATTTGCCTCTTTCCTACCCAAGCCACACAAACAAAGAGGTAGGAGTGGATGTTTTTTTCATGTACTTTTCCTATGAAAAGAGCTATGAAGGAATGTTTCCTATGGTTCAATCCTACAAGCCAAAGGGTGCTACAGTGTTGAATCCTAGATAGAGAATCCTCTATTTTTCCCATGAAATTCCTGTGAACCAAAGGAGGCCAAACAAAAAGCTTAGGAATAGGAACGGAGAGAAACGAACTCATCACCATGAGGCCATAGTTGCCGAATTTTTTGGTCCTGTTCGCTTCGTTGAAAAGCCATGGCTGAGAGTACTGTTTACTGATTTGTGGTAAGAGAAAAACACTATTCCTTTACTGAAACAGTACGGCTCATAAGACAAGCGAATAGGGCCTTTGTTTTTGGCCTTTTTTGAAAGTTTGTCACAAATATGTCCGTGGAGGTATGCTTTCAAAATCTAGACCCTTAGCTCAGCGCTGAGATTACACGTCTCGGCGCCATAGTAATTGGCGCCTAGGTCTTGTGCCCATGCTGGCGCTGAAGCAGACTTGGCAGCCAGCTCGGCGCCATAGATCTTGGCGTAGAGCTTGTCACCATAGATCTTGGCCGTGCCTGCCTGACATGTGGGCTCTCTTTCCTTTCTCTCTTCTTCCTCTTCCTCTTCCTCTTCCTCTTTCCTTCTCTCTCATTCACGCGACTCCCGAGCCCACCCGCCGTCGATGCCGCACCACCATGCCCACGCCCGGTCCTCCATGCCAGCTGCTTTGAGCCTAGCCTTGTAAGCCCCCCACGCGCTGCCCCCACCTCACCCCCCGCGCACCACCTCCACTGCGGCCACCGCTATCGTCGAGCCGCGCCCGCTTGCCCGCCAATCCTGTCCGCCCGCCGACCCCGTCCTCTTGCTCCCGACGCACCACGACCTCGTCGTCGATCCTATTGTCCGCGTGGCAAGTCTGCTCTGCCCGGGTGCGACCTCGGCTCCTGCTCCGGCATCCACGAGCCGGCCCCTCCCCGTTGGCCGCCCGATCCCCGCCGTCGGCCATTCCATTGCTGCCGCTGGCCCTCGAAGTGCTAAGGGCAGACCTTGGAAAGGGACGAGGGGAGGGGCTGGTGTCTGGTGCAAGGCCACAACACCTGCCATGGTTGGCAAGTTTGGCTAGTGGTTTTTGCCTCCAACATCGCCTGCTCTGTTTGTTGCATTCGTCGGACAGGTAAAATTTATAAATATGCAATGTAGGTACTTAGTTAGCTTGAATTGTTGCTCTAGTTTGATTATTTGGTACTTACTAGTAATTGTGATGACGTATGTAGTTGATTTACTTAGTGAGATAGGTATGTAGATAGATACATACATAGATACATAGGTACATAGATATAGTTAGATAGCTAGTTGTATATTTAATTATTTAGGTAGGATTTAGCTATTTAGTTACTAGATTATATCTATATACTTAGTTATTAACCTATTTACTTAGGTTGTAGTTAGTTAGTATGTATTAGATAGGTACTATATGAAACTACTTTGGACTAAACGATCTGTGTTTGAATTTGTGTATGAACTAATAGATGGACAACCTAGTGAGCATATATCATGGAGGCATCGTGGAAAGAGATCACTATGGATATGTTGAGTTTGTTGATATGGAAAGCGTGACTGTGTTATTCAATGAGAAGCCTTCATTTAGTGAGTTGGTTGCAAGGGCTCGGGAGGAGCCTACATTGCCATGGAGATGATGGCATCACAGTTGAGTGTGTACTTCACCTAGGTTCCCCTCCCAACATCCCTAAGGAAGATGATCCCAATTAAGGTGTGTGGATCAGTGGGAGAACTATGTGAGATCGACTATGAAGAGCCAGGTTCCAAAGTTTGGATGTGGTTGTGCGTCGGGTGGTACTTGATCGCATCCCTCATGGGTTTTCCCTAGAAATGGGTCAGCAGGAACACTTTGACCCCTCCTGTTCTGAAACATGATATAGATGTGGAGGTTGCACCTACGGTTCCCCGATGCTCAATCTGCCCCCAATGAGGATTGTTAGAGATGCTTGTCAGACTCATGATGTTGTAGCAGGGGTCATCTAGAGGAAAGGGTTTTAGGAGTGGGAGAGGAAAGGGGGGGATGAAGGGAACTCCCATTGTGTGGGAGGGGTCTCTTGGTCCTGATTTCTTTGAGGAACTAGTGTATCAGTTTCTCCTCCGAGAGCAAGAGTGATTTCACTAACGAGTGCCCTCTTAGAGGATACGATAACCAGAAGGAAGATTGACCAAAATACATGCATGGTGAGGACTGCTTAGTGCAGATGTTCACCAAGGGGGTCGATGGAGGTCATCGCTTCTTCAAATGCCCGCGAGCATGGATAATTGCTATTACATTTTGTTTGTTAAATATGTTTCTCAAATACCCTTATAACTCACAGGACATACTTATTGTAGTCTTCCGAGTCTGAAGAAAACTGTGGGTTCACTAGGTGGGTCGATCCTCGACCAATTTATCCACATCAGCAGTACATCTACTACCTGCAGGACCATATCTTTGATCTACAAAGGGAAGTTAGTAGTGGTTACAAGGAAAGACAAAGACGACAATAACAACAATGGTGTAGGTTCACAGGAGGCACTCTACAATAATCCATATTGCACCTGCCCTAATCACAAGAACAAGGGGCCTCTACCGCCACCCCCGCCACCAACACCACCAACAATGGGAGGCTACTATGGAGAAGGCGCAACACAATTTGCTATGTTGCCACACTACTAGGATGACCCTATCTTATTCACATAGCACATCCATGTGTTTGTTGTTTGGTTTAATTACCTAAGGCATGTTAGGTTTTGTCGAAGGAACTATGTACCCTTGTTTGGTACATGTTCTCACATACCATTTCGTGTGCTTGTTGTTCGCTTCAATTACCTAAGGCATGTTAGGTTTAGTTCAGGACATCTGTACCCTAGTTTGGTATATGTTCTCATATGCCATTTCATGTCTTGTGCGTGTTGAATTATATAATGCCCTACTTTGTTAGGTTTTATTTGTAGTATGTAATCTCATTTCACTATGTTCGCAATACTAAACTGAATATTATGACCATAGATAAAGAAAATAACAACACAATAAAAGTCCAATACTATGACACATTAAGCAACACAATAATACTAGAAGTACACGCCGAGAAACTAAATAACGCAGTACATGACCTAAGTATGCCCATACTTAAAGTGCATTATATGACAACACAATGAAAAGTCCAACAGTAGACAACATTGTTCATGAATAAACCATAGAACAACAAGTCATGAAGACTACTGAGTGCAATGAGGCCACTTTCCATTCCTCAGGGCATCAGAATTCTCCTCCATCGCTGCTTTCGCTCAGCATGCATGCTCAAGCTTCTTCTCCCTCTCCTCCCTGTATGTAGCAACACGCCTCCTTTCCTCCTCTTCCTTGTGCTCCTTTTCTATAGCCTCCTCTCTGTGTCTCTTCTCCATCATGTCCTTGTCCTCTGCCTCCCACCGCAATAGTTTCTACATCCATTCCTTGTCTTCAGGCTTGATCTCAGTGTCGATCCACTACTCAAAATCACAGAGCGATGGAGGGGTCTACAACAAATGCAATTGTTACAAAACAAAAAAAATCATGCAAGATTTCATATGACACAAAATAATTATTACACAACATCAATTCCTCACCATCTTGTTAATGCGGCGCTGACGAAGTGTAGGCTCAAACGCAAAATTGGAACACATCCAATACCTCTGCCTATATGTGTCCTCTTCATCGGACTTGGCTAACTAGCAAGGATCGCCGCAAAACCACATGGGCACTAGAACACCACTAGGCAGATGCAATGGGTCAAAGGCATTTCTGATCATCCGGCCATAACTACAATTTAACCAATTTTGTTCTAAGAACCGAAAGCAATTACCATTAATCCCTAAACCTAGAGTTTCCCATTTGATCCACAACAATGAACCCATAATATAACAACATGCACTAAGGTTACCTTGGTTTGCTAGCTTTTCCACGCCTTAGCATCCTATGGTTGTATAATACAAATATTAAAAATTGCATGAAACCCTAAGTAATGATGATTCTTAGGTTGAAAAATCTGACTAATATATATCGAATCGATGCAAAAAAACTAGGAGGG
The DNA here is from genome assembly GCF_019320115.1 of Miscanthus floridulus. Taxonomy (NCBI): domain Eukaryota; kingdom Viridiplantae; phylum Streptophyta; class Magnoliopsida; order Poales; family Poaceae; genus Miscanthus; species Miscanthus floridulus. Next base: position 34,210,952 of record NC_089584.1, on the reverse strand, counting down.
GAGCGAGGATACCTTGCTCTCGAAGATCTATGGATCAAATCAAAGTTTCCAAGGTCCAATATGTCGATCCGTGAGGTAGGGCAAAGTAGGGAGAGCAAAAACCTGAGAGGAAGGAGAAAGAAGAGGAAGAAGCCTCGACCAGGAAGGTTGGGCATTGGGTTAAAACACCACCTCAGCGCCATAGATCTTGGTGCCAAGCTCAGCGCCAATAATCCTAGCTCCAACCTCAGCGCCAATGACCCCAACGCCGAGGTGGCTACCATGTCACGACCATGTCTGCATCGACGCTGACGTTGCTGAGGAAGCTTGGCGCCAAATGCTCTAGCAACAAGACGTGTAATCTCGGCACCAATTACTACGGTGCACTTGGTTTGTAGTAGGGGTTACAAATAGGTGAGAGAGGGAAAGGATCCCAAGTCTCTGGTGGAAGGAGTGAATGGGTGCTGAGAGCTCGATTGCTGCTCAGCCATGTGCTCGTGTCGTGCTTCTTGTGATTTTATCTCATGGTCTGACCCCCTTTCATGGGGCACTCTGCTTCCCCTTTTATAGGCAAAGAGAAAGTGTGGGTTACAACGGAGGAAAAGGAGAAGAACGAGAGAGAAAGAGAAGAAGGCTTCTAGGATTGCTGGGTCCTTCTCCTTCATGCGGGTCCCACCAATCCTATAGATGTCAATAGGGATGACTCCACGTTGTGGCCTTGTTTGTCACTAGCACCATGCGTAGGAGTCATCTACCGGTCATGGTGTTCCACTCCATCCCAGCGGACCTCGTGGTGAACTGACACGCCTATCAGGGTCCGTACAAGGATTAGGTAGAATAGTACCGACATGCCCAACACTGTTCTTGATGTGAATCACCAGGTATGGCCCATCATGGCCACAGGTTACATCGAGACATGGTAGCCTCTTTCCTAGTGTCAGAGTTTTGACTCAGGCCCATATGCTTGGACCTAGAGTGGTTGGCGGCGGTATGGGTCCCCGTCGGATGAGACAGAACCTGTGTCCTTGGGGTCGGGCGAGATGGAGCATGAACCCAAGGGGTCAGGCAAGATAGAGCCCGTGGCCTTGGGGTCGAGCAAGACAGAGCATGAACCCAAAGGGTTAGGCGAGACAGAGCTCGCTGCCTTAGGGTCAGGCGAGACAGAGCACGAACCTAAGGGGTTGGGAGAGACAGAGTCCGTGGCCTTGGGGTTGGGTGAGATAGAGCCCGCACCCGAGGGGTTAGATGAGACGGAACCCATGACCTTGGGTAAGATGGAGCCCATGGCCTTGGGGTTGGGTGAGACAGAGCCCGTATTCGAGGGGTCAGGCAAGATGGAACCCGTGACCTTGGGTAAGACGAAGCCTATGGCCTTGGGGTCGCTTGAGACCTTTTAATATGTCTTGAGCCATTCGGGGAGTCAGCGTGGGCGCTAACCTTGTTGCTTTGGGTATCCCTAATAACGATACCCGATAGTAGCCCCCGAGCCTACGAAGGAGTAGAATACTCCTTTGGAGGCTTTTCTGGATGGGAGGACTCTGAGGGCCTTGACCTTCTTTTTGTAGCCTGCAACGTGTCCTGGTAGGATGGTGATTCCCTTTTATCACGATCGGTCTTCTTAGGGCATGTAACCGTAGGATTCAAGAGGTCAAAAAGGTTGTTCTTGATTTCGATCCCCTAGGATCCAATCGGTCTGCCGTTGTACTATGATCGCTTGTTTAGGTTCCTTGCGAGTCCAACTTCCCTCGATCCCCCATGTGTGGCAGGGGTCTGGTCAAGGGTTGGCTCGTCTTTATGATTGTCATCCCTCAAGTATTATTTTCAATAAAACGGAGGGGCTGAGCCATGGACTAGGAACCAACCAAGACTCAAACATGGGCCGAGATGCCCATAGTGCTCGTGCACCCAGGTACTGGCCGCTAGTGGGCCCATCCCTTTCCACCCCTCACTCTAAGGGAGCCCCGGAGCGGCTGTGAACCCATCGGAGGGCCAGCCTTTGAACTCCTAGGCCTGAATGGGCCATAGGAGCATTTTTAGCTCTGTATCCCTCCTTATCTGCGATGGTTCTTAGCCCATCAATCGAGTGAACCATCATCCGACATGTTCTTTGAGGGCATGGCAAAAGATAGCGTGCGCATGATCTTCAAAGGGAGGTGATGTGATGCGGCATAGCGGGCACGTGAATCTAGGCAGATGGTTCGCCTTCTTGCCCCGCTCCATCCTATAAATAGTGGACTCTCCCTTCATGTTTTTGTAGACCAAAACCATAGCCTTACCTTCTTCATTTCTCCACCACTGCCATTCGAATCTACCGGGTTTGCTAATCCACCGTCAGAGCCCTAGATCTGTGGCTTCCACTTCTCCGCCACCGCCTTTGCTTTTTTGTAGCTGCCTCCATCCTCCATGGATTCGTGGTACCTCTCTAATGTTACCCATGTGTGCATGGAGGGACTCATCAAGCATAGTCTTCTCCATGGGAGGACCGATGCGGCAGAGTGGCTCATGCCTAGCCGTGAGGATGCGCTGGCGCCACCCGACGACTACATCATCTCCTTTGTGCCCTTCCACGAGCGTGGACTCATGGTTCCTCCACACCCATTCTTCTAGGGTCTGCTACACCACTATCTGATTGAGCTATAGCACTTGAACCCCAATGGGATCTAGCACATCATGGCCTTCATCGTGATGTGCAAGGGGTACCTAGGGATCGAGCCCCACTTCGAGCTATGGTGATATTTCTTCTCCATCTCCTTGATCAAGAAGATGGAGAGAGGGTGGGAGACCCTGGTGCCGATGGGATGCATGGGCATCCACCTCTAGGGTAGCGGGTGGTCGAGTACATGCCCTGCTAGCTCTCCAGATCCAACAAGGTGTGGCACTCGCATTAGTTCTACCTGAAGGATGACCTTACCACACCCTTGCCTATCTTCTCCTGGCATCATGGCCATGGGGGCCACCTGTTAAGGAGAAGAAGAGGATGCATGACCTCCTTGAGGCCATCACATTCCTAAAGACCCACGGCCTCCGTGGGGCTGGTGTCATCGGGGGGTATCACGCGAGGAGGGTGGCGCCCCTGATGGCACGCATCCTCCTGCTGTACAGGATGACGCTCGATGTGCAACTTGTTAGGACGATGCTTGCCTAGGGGTTGCTCCATGACAGCGAGGTCATGCAGCGCATCAAGGAGGCCATGAGGGAGGTCGATGCCGTGTTCCCGATCCTAGGGCATCCCATGATGCGGTCGGACATGGGCTTCATCGAGCAGCCAGCGAGGTTAGTCTTTTGGGACTCCGTCGTGCTTTTGCCAAAGCACGAGGCCATGAGGGCGGTGAACCATGCCACAGATGAACAAAGGAATAAGAGGAAGGATGATGAGGAGAAGAAACGGTGGTTGAAGCAGCGAGCGAAGCTGCAGCGAGGGAAGCGGCATCAAGGTTCATCAGAAGAAGAGGAGGAAGAAGAAGAAGAGGAGGAGGGGGAGGATGATGGCTCCATGTTGCCCATGCTATGGGATGATCTAGACACTGGGGATGAGGACCCGCCTTTGCCATAGGTGGGGCCCTTCCTGTGGCATTCCACGGGGTAGGAGGGGAAGGACGTGTCCTCGAAGCCGGTGGAATCAAACCGCCCTGCCTCGTCCATACCTTCGATGACAACCTCAAAGCTAGTGGAATCAGGCTTCCTTGCCTTGTCTGGGCCTTCGACAATGGCTCTGGAGTCAGCAGAAATGGGTTGCTCTGCTCCGTCCGAGCCCTCAGCGGTGCCTCTGGAATCGGCGGGAGGCGGCCGTTTTGATTTGTCCGAGCCCTTCAAGCTGAGGGAGGGCTCAAAGTGGTAATGTGCCGATGAGGAGCAGCCGGGGTCGTGCAATTAGACCCCAAAATGTCCTCGCATGATGGCATCAGGGTGAGTCTAGAGTTTTGTCATCGTATTGTCTTGATGGATTTTTGTCATGAACTGACCGCCATGTCCCTTGTAGCATTAGAGGATGTGGGACTCTCCTAGCAGGCTTCACTCCAAAAAAGATCCTCCTCCAATAAACGCGCCATGAGCGGCTGGCGCCACGCCTGGTGGTGAGTGTGAGTGGCGTTGGGGCGACCACATCGTCACCTAGGGAGGCGCACTGATGTTGCGTCCACATAGAGCAAGTGGAGGAAGGGCAGGTCTAGGGCACCCATGGTGTGCCCGGCGTGGCCGGACATGTCCTTAACGTCGTAGGCAGAGGTAGCACGGCCAAAGCCATTGTCTGTGCATATGGGCATGTCCGTGTGGGCCAGATAGAAGGGGACTCACCTGAGGCAATCCTTCATGGATGTGGTGATAGGGTAGCTTCCTGTTTGTGTCACTGGTCCCTTTTATTGCTAGGAGATCTCTAGAGGAGCGCCCACTGTAGGAGAGGTAACGGCCACTGAGGTCGGTGCAGGGTCATCTCGGTCTCTTTTTGCGGGTGGTTGCCCTCATGAATCAGCAGAGTGAGGGAATGGGGGGAGCGTCCACACGGAGGTTGGGGACACAGTTCGTGCCCTGACCACCATGCTGAGCTCGATGCGCGACATTGTCACCCTAGTTGGCTAGGTATGATATGACCGTGCTTTTGACCCTCATGTTCTCTTTCCATGCCTCTAAGTCTTATCTTTTTTGTAGATCCTTATGGCCCACAGCTGGGAGAAGTCCTAGTTCCTTGCTAAGGAGACATGGCAGAGTGAGGGGCTAGCCATCAGAAGGTGACTGAGCTTGCCCCTACTACCTAGGAGGTGGCTGACCTCTGAGTCAGGGAGAAGGACACTCATGACGACACCTATGAGGCTAAGGAGAAGCTCGTGGCCCTGATCGAGAGGGCACACACGGATGTCGTGGAGGCCAAGTGGCTATGGAAGGAGTGGGATGATTTGCACTGGGCGATAGAGGAGCTTCGCATGGGGATTGACCTAGCTTGCTAGGAGCACGCCAACACTCAGCAGCGGATCGACCACCTCGAGGATGAGCTTCAGAGGGAGAAGGACCTGAAGGTTGCGACCAGGGCAAGTCCGCCGGTCTCGCCATGAAGGTCGATCAGCGCCAAGAAGAGGTCCGGCACCTAGAGGCTGTGGTGACCCGGTAGCATAATAAGGTGCGCAAGCTTCGGGCGAACATGGATGGTAAGTCCCCAGTTTCCCTTATTGTCTTTGTCCCTAGAATCTGTGGTAAGACTTTTGACACGATCGGTACATGACTTGGGTAGGTCTCGATGACATGCTCAGGGTAGAGGTGGTGAAGAGCCACAGCCTAGAGAAGGAGCTTAATGAGGTGAAGGACACCCTCTAGAAGGAGAGCGACAAACATGACAACCTACGCTTTGCTGTCTAGCTAGTCTATGACGAGCTTGAGCTAGCCCTAGAGTAGGAGACAAGCTCACTCGTGGTTTGCGCCACCCAAATCATAGACTAGGCATGTGATATGGCAATAGGCATGCTTTGCTTTGGCATTCACTAATCATTCACGATCACCCATTCTCATTACGAGAACATCAATCTAGCGACAATGAGCCAAGGCTTCATGCCTGTCTATACCGACGTCGAGCTGGACGACATCGAGAAGGAGGTGGCCCCCTAGCACATGACCTTTATACCAAGATAGAAGATGAAATCATCCCCCTAAGAGGTTAGTTTGTTCAGATAGGTCAGACGGCGTATTTGTAATAAGCGAACAAGTTCCAACCCTCCCATTTCATTTAAACAAGCTTGTTCTTTTGTTTCAGTTGAACAAATTTGTTCTTTCTCCCTTTTTATTTGTAAAAAGGGTTAATGCGTTTCGACCCTTCCTATTGTTTAAGACTATAGAGCTTGAGGTGTGGGCAAGAAACTCTGGTCACGCTGGTAAGGAAGAGTGCCATAGTCGCTGGGGCGTAGGTTTCTTGCAGTCCGACCAGTTTAGTCATCGTTTGTTTCTACAAACCTTGCCTCTAGTTTTTTAACATGAGAAAGGGTTAGGCATGGCGACTATTTCAGAAAGGGTATATATATACCCTTATTAGCCCTCGAGTGAGACCCGACCCCTTGCCATTGCCGGGGTCGGGTTTCACTAAAGATAGAGGAGACGATAGTGAAACTGGTAAGAGAAAGCATTTTTTTTATTTTAGAAACATTGTTCTTAGTTTTTGTACGTACCCCCTCGCTGGGATCCGAGCCATCGTCCTATGACTGTGCATTTGGTATCCTTGCAAGTCCAACTTCCCTCAAGCCCCTGCATGTTGTAGGGGTCCGGTTGAGGGCAATGCCGTGTGCTTCATCTAGCTGGTCCATGGCATCCTCGAGGGACGCCTCGGCTCCCTGTTTGTTGTACGCCCTAAACCTCGGCACTCCATAATCAAGGTCGATCAGGAGGATAGCCTTGGAACCATAGATCATGAAGAATGGCGTGTAGCCTATGGCTCAGCTAGGGGTCATCCTCAGGCTCTAGAGCACCGCAGGAAGCTCCATGACCCATTGTCTGTCAAACTTGTTCAACTGGTTGAAGATCCTAGGCTTAAGGCCTTGTAGGAGCATGCCATTTGTGCGCTCGACCTGTCCATTCATGCGGGGGTGTGCCACAATAGCCCAATCGGCGCGGATGTGGTATTCATCGTAGAATCAAAGGAACTTCTTCCTGGTGAATTGCATGCTGTTGTCCATGATAATGGAGTTCAGGACCCCTAAAGCGATGCACGATATCAAGGAAGAACAACACGACTTGCTCAGACTTGATCATGGAGATCGGTCGAGCCTCTATCCACTTTGTAAACTTGTCTATGGTGTCACAGAACCGACCAATTTATAAGAGCACAAGTACAAAAACAATCGCCGAAATGATCAAATTCTCGAACTTGAGCCCATATAAACCTGGTAGTCAACTGAAATCTCAAAGGATTTCAAACCAACTTGCATACAACCAAGATCACAGTAATTCAACATAACATATCGTATGTTACAACATTTCGCAGACGTTTGCAAATAGGTTACATCATCATAGAGTCATTGTTATTACAAAACAAGGCTTGTAAAGTACGCAGAAGCAAATAGTTTAACTTACACACCCGAGTTCAAATACAAATACTGGTTTGCTGATCACAACCCACAAAAGCATTCAGATAAGAGAAACAGAGATCATGCCCATGATCTAGTCTTCATCACCCACCGGGTGGAGACAATACTTACAGAATCCCTGATATAGAAGGTCATCTGCAACAAGAGAGAATAAACCCTGAGTACAAGAATGTACTCAGCTAGACTTACCCGTTGAAAACCAAAATAAATGACACCAAGGATTATGCATAGCTTAATTTAGTGGATCTGGCTGACACTTTCTTTTTGCAGAAAAGCATAAGTAATAATGATCAACTCTTAACCTGAACTAGCAGTGACTTTTAGCCATTAACCTGTCATCTATATTAGCACCTGTACTAAGCAATCATTTTATTAGGGTGCAAACATTAATAACCATATCAGGTATACATTGTGGTAACCTTATCATCATCATCCATTTAACCATATCGTTAAATTAATTAAATCTACGTTGTCACTGCTCAGTCAAGTTCTCACTATCCGGGAGAGATGGCGATTCGAATTGATTCCTATCTAGCTAGAGGGTTATTCCTAACACAAACCCTACTTCCCCCATCAGGGTCGCAAACAAGTCACCGTTGGTACAATTCAGAAGTCGCGAGTCTAAACAGTGTCGCAAAATCAGAGAACCACTCTGCCATGAGTGCTTAGTGACTTAACCTGCCCTTGGGCTTACGCCAATGGTTCCCTACACATCCTTACTTCCATCTAGATTGCGGACCCCTGCTTGTGTCCCCAGCCTGAACCGAGCTACTAGGCTTCATGGTCAGAACGACTTATCTGGCTAGCTAAGTGTTAGGCTGTGTTCAACATGACATAAGGACGTACAGCGTATCGGTCCTTAAACGACTCAGACGGAGTCACTATGTCCAAACCTACACAAGACCCCACCCGGTCTTAATTCATTATTAACATGGTTCTTTTCCACGATCGCAAATATAGCCAACCATGATCCACCTCATCCTAAAGCTCGTAGGTGATAGGAAATCACCTGACTTCTACCGCACTAAGCATGACTGAGCATTTAACCCGTTCCTGAACTTAAATAGGATTCCAGTGCAATATCTGGACAAGGAGGGATATATAATGCAGCAATTAGTTCCAACCAATTCCTATACTTAATGCATCATCAATGAATAAAAGATACTCAATGTATTTTTAAAAACATGAGAGGCTTAAGATGCTTTGAGGCTTGCCTTTTAGGAAAGAGGAAGGCTGGTGGTCAGGGCACTCGGGCAACTCCTCCACAGCGGCTGCTTCGTCGGCTTCCTGCACCTCGGGCTCCTCCTCCTGGTTGGCTCCCTTGAACTCCAGCAACGTCACTCCCTCTGGCACACATATTGCATGAATGCGCAAGATAAATATCATGGATGCACATGAACGAAGTCGGGGATGCTTGGGGAATGCACATGTTCGTTGTAGTCTGCATATTCCACTTAAGCTCTATTCAAATCACTTTACTTACCAAGTTTATACAACCTAATGTATAATTGCTCATCTTTAGTTAATGACCTAGCACCTGCACTTAAGCATGTTCTCAAGTTAGGCTAGCCCTTAAACAATCAATGAGGGCGTGGCACGAAGCATACACTCAAGCATTTGTATTTCAGCAAAATGGAGACTATATAGTGGTACAGTAAACTGGCCATAACTGGAGATTTATAAATCCAAATAACATGCAACAAGACAATTTGGAAAGCTTATAAAATTGTCTACAATTCATTTTCAGACCTCTAAGCATGATTCCAAACTTTACCAGGTTGAATTCTTTAATCAACAGAACTCTGTCCTACAAGACAGAGAGTAGACAAAACTGGAACCTAACTTTAAACAGCTGTAGTTCTTAAACTACTAGGCCAAATGCCATCAAATTTTGACAGGAGCTAGACACATAAATTATCTACAACTTTTGTATTCATCACATTCACAGCAAACCAAATTATCATGGTGAACTTTATAAAGTCCCCAGATCTGTCTAGAAGGACATAATGCAAACAGATAATTATTAACTTATGATGTAAACACATAATTGGCCAAAACTAATTCTACTCACTTATTACACATATCACAAGAACACCAGAAAGTAGGGTGTTCATCACCAAAACATTTCTTTTAATACCTTTCTTAATTTATTTAATTAATTAGAGGAAATGGTAAACATATATGAAAACTACACCATTAAATCTACAAAAATTACAGTAGATACTACATTATCTAAGTAGACCACTATAAAAATGTCACACCATTTGAGCAAGTGTAACAGCCTACACAAAAATGATAAGACATAATGGCTTAAAATGACATAATTAGGAAACCTTAGTAAAAAGTGTCAAGCAATAGATTTCATATTTTTCCTACCATCCTTAAGGTACTAGGATACCCCCACAAAATTTCAGGGTCATAGGATTCTTAGATAATTTACAAAAATTCACACAAGTATCAATCAATGATAAAAGGAAAATCTACAACTCAAAAACCATACATGCAATGACTCAAATTTTAACCAGAGCTTCTACTAAGCAAGACTAGCTTACCCACAAAATTTCATAATTTTTGGACCACAAAAACTCAAGATATAATTTAAACAAGTTTGCATACATTTAAAAACACATTTCAAGTTCCTATTTAATTCATCCAAAATTTCTACATCATGTGCTCATGTTATATTTTTATTAAATACTAGACTTCCCTGTGAGTCTAACAAAATTTGAATCACACCATTTGGATCTACACATTTGGAGTTACAAAATTCACAAAACAACATCAAATCTACATTTAAATCAATAAAACATGAACAAGGTTCACTGACGCGCGGGACCCGCGGGGTCAACGGTCCCACCGGTCAGAGACCGCAGAACAGGGGAGCAGCGGCTGACCCACGCTTGCTCGCTGGTGGCGAGGACTCAGGTGAGGCTGAGGGCACCAGCATGCTCGCCGCGGACGGCGGCAGGGTCCGACGGTGCTCCGGTGAGGTCTGGCCCTGTAGGGCACGACTAAGCTTGGTATGAGCTTCAGGGGGTCACGAGGAAGCTAAGGGGAGGGAGAAAGGAACATGAGAAGGCTCCGGGGGTTGTCGGCCACGTAGAGCTCCAACTCCGGCGAGACCCTGTCATGGCGGGCGATGGTGGAAATGGCCGGAGGCCCTCACATATGGTCGATTTGATGCTACAAGCTGGCCAAGATGGTGAAGCTAGGCAAGGCAAAGCTTCTGACTAGCTGGAGCGAGGTAGAACGCGACGGCAAGCGCGCGTGAGCTCAGCAGGACAATGGCGGGGCGGTGGCTCTACTTTGGCGCTTCGGGCGAGCGGAGGAAGTGAAGGAGGAGGCAGAGCGCGTGCGGAGGGCAGCAGGGCGTCCTCCACTTCAAGCCAGCCAGCGCACGGCACGGTCAGGGCAAGCTGGGAGTGTGGTGGCCACGCGGCGGCCACCTTCTGGCCTCGGTCGGCCGTGACCGGCCTAAACTTTGCGTTTTCGGGTTCAAAGGTACCGACTGACAAGCGAACTTTGACGGTGATTAACTCCTAATCCGTGATGACATAGCTCAAGGTATAATTGACAAAGTTGGACATCTACATGTGAACTACAACTTTTACAATTGGAGCTCGAGCTGGTTTGGCTTTGTTTGCAAACTACAGAGCTCTAAACTGGGGTACATGAAAACTGAAATTCAATACAAGACTTAGAAAATTTTTAGAGTTTTAAAATAGATCTCAAAACTGACTTGTGGGCCATTTTCGAGCATGTTGTGCACATTTTCATGACTTGGCTTCTAAACAAAGTTTGTTCCTTATAAAATTTTCTATAACTTTGCTTTAGGTTGCTCAGACATACAAACATTCTAAGCTACACTTTTTAAACAGTCAAACAAAAGGGTTCAGGAGTCAAAACAAGGCAAACCACTATTTGAAATCATAATTAGGTAATGTGATCAATATGAACAATGTTCCAATTGACATTCTAGGTGTAACTAAGTTACTTAAGAGAATTATTAGCCACACCACACATTGGTCACACAAGAATCAAGCATTGTATGTACTTAAACAATGAAAAACACATGAAATGTTACATTTGTTTCATAGTCATGTTTCACATGTTTCATGATCTTGTTGCATGGTACTAACTAGCTTTGTTTCACTAAAGTGAATTGCACATGTTGCACTTAAGTGTTGCACACTATTCATCTCATAAAAGAAACAACACACATGAAATATGCAACATGTTGCAATGTTTCGAAATCATGTTTCATGTGATATAAGCTTATGAATGGATGAATGATGCTCATGTTCATGAAATGCAAGTGCAAATGTGGAAGCCAAACACCTAGGGTGTTACATCCCTCCCCCTTATAAAAATCTCATCCTGAGATTTGAAAAGCGTACCATTGTTGATAGAATTCCTTATAACCATCCCTCAAATAATCTTCCCTTTCCCACGTTGCATCGCGTTCACTACCCTGATTACTCTACACGACTTTATAAAACTTGACCACCCGACTCTAAGTCACTTGCTCACGAGTGTCAATCACTCGGACCGGCTTTTCTTCAAAGGTCAAATCCAATTTTAACTCGATATCCCCCAATGGAACTCTCTCTTCAGGGACGCGAAGACATTTCTTCAATTGGGATACATGAAAGACGTTGAAGATAGCACTCATCTCAGGAGGTAATTGAATCTTATACGCCACCTTACCACTTTGTCCAATGATTTCAAACAGACCAACATATCTCGGCGCAAGCGTTCGCTTCACACCAAAGCGTTGGAGACTCTTCATGGGTGAGACTTTCAGATAAACGAAGTCTCCAACTTCAAACTCAATAGGTTTTCTACGTCGATTAGCATAACTTTTCTGCCTAGCTTGAGCTGTGGCCATGTGGGTTTGGATAGTACGGACTTGTTCTTTGGCTTCTTGAACAAAATCAATTCCATAGTATCTCCTTTCACCGGCTTCTACCCAATTCAATGGGGTTCTACACTTCCTATCATGATGCTGTGGAAAGGGGCCTCGGTCGGTCGGATGTGAGCTCGATCGATGCCCATGGCATTGAGTGTTTTAGCATACATGATGTTGAGGCCGCTGCCTCCATCCATCAGCACCTTGGTGAGCCACTTCATGCTGATGATTGGGTCGACCACAAGTGGATATCTTCCTGGCTATGGGATGCTACATAGGTGGTCAGTCCAATCAAAGGTTATGGCAGACTCTAACCATCGGAGGTAGGTTGGCGTGGCTAGCTTGGCCGTATAGACCTCGTGGCACGCAAGCTTCTAGTGGTGCTTGGAGTCATAGGCCATCAACCCTCCAATGATCATGAGGCAGCCATCCAGTGTTGGAAATCCATCGTCCGTCCCCTTGGTGTCGTCTGCGGCTGGCTTGGGCTCCTTCCTATGCTCCCCCTTGTTGGCACCTTCGGACAAGAACCACTTCATGAGGATACAGTCCTTGTTTAGGTGCTTGATGGGGAAAGCATGGTTTGGGCATGGCCCTTCAGGCAGCTTCTCGAAGTGGTCCGAGGTACCCTCGGCGGGCTTCCAACCCCCTTACGGTCGGCGGTGGCCATGAGCAATCCCTTGTGCCGCTGCTTATTCTTCTTCTTGTTGGGATGGTTGGAGGCACCTTCATTGGCGTCCTCGTCCCGCTTTGCCTTGCCTTTGAGGCAGTCGAAAATTGCCCTAACCACCTCCTCGCCCGAGGCATGGCTAGTGGCGATGTTGAGGAGCTCCTTGGTGGTTCGTGGGCCCTTATGTCCCAATCTGTGAACCAAGGACTCACAGGTGGTCCCAGATAGGAAAGCTCCTATGATGTCGTCATCAGCGACGTTGGGCAGCTCATTGCATTATCGGTAGAATTGCTAGATGTAGCCACGAAGAGTTTCCTTGGACTTCTGTTGGTAGTTTTTGAGATCCCATGGGTTCTCAGGATGCACGTATGTGCTGTAGAAGTTTCCCACAAAGATCTCTTTGAGGTTCACCCAACTTTGGATTCGGTTGGGCAGAAGGTGTTCCAACCATGCTTAGGCCGAATCGGCCAGGAACAATGGAAGGTTGTGGCTAATGAAATTATCACTATCTGCTCCACCAGCTTGGCAAGCAAGCCAATAATCCTTGAGCCATAGTTTGAGATTTGTTTCCTTAGAGTATTTTAGGATGTTGGTTGGTGGTCGGTACCGTGGTAGGAAGACAGCATTAAGGATGTGTCAGCCAAAGGCCTGAGGTCCTGACAAGTCAGGGCTCAGGCTTCAATCCTCACCACTGTCATAGCATCTACCATGACAAGGGTGGTAGCCATGGTTAGCCTCCTCCCTCTTATCGCTGTAGGCACGCCGACGGGCATCTAGGGTGTTGCGCGCGTCATGGTGGAGGCTGAGTCGCTCATGCACCAGGACCATGGTGCATGGCCCATCGCCTTGCTGCACCTAGTGGACTGATACATCCTTATCGCATCTCTTTGAGGGCATGCGCTAGCTGGCGGCAAGCTCGCATCGTCAAGATAGTGAGCTTTTGGCCTGCTGCGCCACCACATGCTCGAGTAGCATGTGAATCTCGTGATGGGACCAACAATCCTATGGTGTTGTGGGCTCTGAAAGTCCCTGGAGCAAGGCCGCTATGGCAGCAACATTCTGGCTTGCCTAGGTGAAGTGTGGGAGGGCTTCATCATCCTTGATGATCCTCTAGTTCACATCATAGGCCATGGTGCATGCACACCCACTGTCTCCATGGCGCTCGATCTCTCGCTCGGGCTCCATGTGTTCTTGCTTGAGCTAGAGTCATGCTTCTTCAAGCTCTTGGTGCCATGCCCTCAGCTACTCTACCCACAAGTGAGGTGGGGCCCCTGCATCTCCCTCGACCTCATCATTGAGGTCATCTATTGGGGTAGCCCCTCCCTCATGGATGCTTTTGATGTATCCCTCAGGGCTACCCACCATGAAACATTCTCCTGAGGGGTGATGGCTCCTCTTGCTGGAGTTAGAGTTTGAGGGAGACTCCCATTCTCTTTGAGAGAAGGTTGTGGAAAGGTTCCTAGACGTATTCGGTCATTCCCATGAACCTGTCATTCGTAGGGGATGGGGGCATGCGTTGCACCACAAGGCAAACCAATTGGGAGCACTGTCAGGGCACTCCAAATGAGGTATTCTAGGGAGAGCGGCTCTCCTCCGGCAAGCCATGTCATGACATTGGCGAACGAGACGGTGAGGTAGCCTAGGCTCTCCCAGGATGGTTGGGGTCCTAGGAAGGCGCCAAGCTAGCGTTCTAGCCTCCCATAATGGAAGCTGAGGAGCTAGTCGCTCTTGAGGGCGTGGGCCTCCGGTGCGTGCAGCTATAGCTCCTTAAGCGCCTCAGCGATCACATCGTGGCCAACAGAGTGGAGAGGTTGGACGGTGGTGGGAACCTACGCCAACTCTCCCTCCATCGTAATGATGAAGTCTAGGTTCCTGAAGTGCACGTGCGTGCCTGAGACCCAGTTGATGCCATGACTAGCCATCCAAGGCCTGATGTGGATGTTGAGACATGCAAAAAGTGCCTATCTGGCACACCAACTGTCGGTGTTTTTGCACCACAGATGAGTAAATTTGTATTTGTGCGTTTGGCTCAGTTGTTGTGCTCGAAGGACATAAGTGTTTATACTGGTTCGAGCGGAATGTCCCTACATCTAGTTCGCTGCTGCTCATGTTACTAGTACTTGGTTTGTAGTAGGGGTTACAAACAAGTGAGAGAGGGAAAGGATCCCAAGTCTCCGGTGGAAGGAGTGAATGGGTGCTGAGAGCTCAATTGTCGCTCAGCCATGTGCTCGTGTCATGCTTCTTGTGTTTTTATCTCATGGCCTAGCTCCCTTTCATGGGGTGCCCTGCTTCCCCTTTTATAGGCAAAGGGAAAGTGCAGGTTACAATGGAGGAAAAGGAGAAGAATGAGAGAGAGAGAAGAAGGCTTTTAGGATTGCCGGGTCCTTCTAGTCCTTCATATGGGTTCTGCTGATCCTATAGATGTCAATAGGGATGGCTCCATGTTGTGGCCCTATTCATCACTGGCACCATACACATGCATCATCTGCCAGTCATGGCATTCCACTTCATCTTGGTAGATGTTGTGGTGAACTGATGCGCCTGTCAGCGTCCATATGAGGATTAGGCAGAATAGTACCGGCATGCCCAACACTGTTCTTGATGTTAATCGCCAGGTATGGCCCCTCATGGCCATGGGTTACATCGAGGCATGCTAGCCTCTTTCCTAGTGTTATAGTTTTGACTTAGGAACATACGCTTAGACCTAGAGTGGTTGGCGGTGGTATGGGTCCCCGTTGGATGAGACAGAACCCGCATCCTTAGGGTCAGGTGAGACGGAGCATGGACCCAAGGGGTTGGGTGAGACGTAGCCCGTAGCCTTGGGGTCAGGCGAGACGGAGCATGAACCCAAGGGGTCAAGCGAGATGGAGCCTGCGACCTTGGGGTCGGGTGAGACAGAGCATGAACCTAAGGGGTCAGGCGAGACGGAGCCCATGGCCTTTAGGTCGGGCAAGATGGAGCATGAACCCAAGGGGTCGAGTGAGATGGAGCCCATGGCTTTGGGTTAGGTGAAATGGAGCCCACACCCAAGGGGTTGGTCGAGACAGAACCTGTGACCTTGGGCGAGATGGAGCCCATGGTCTTGTGGTCGAGCAAGACGGTGCCCGCACCTAAGGGGTCGGGCGAGACGAAACCCACGACCTTGGGTGAGAGGGAGCCCATGGCCTTTGGGTCGCTCGAGACCTTTTAATGCGTCTCGAGCCATCCGATGGAGTCAGCGTGGGTGCTAATCTCCTTGCTTTGGGTATCCCTAATAATAACATTCGACACGATGCATGTGCAATACACACGTCTATAGTAAGAATCCTACTATAGTTAATGTTTGTAAACACGTCTGTGTGAAGAAACATAGTGCTGATGTGTGTACAATACACGCGTCTGTAGTAAGGATACTACTACACACGGTGTTTGTAAATGCGTCTGTAGTAAGTAGCATACTATAGACCTGTATTCTCTACACGCGTCTGTTGTATTTTCCTTACCATAGATGGGTCTAGGCTACAAACGTGTCTATAGTAAGGAAAATGCTATAGACGCGTCTATAGCCTAGACCCATCTATAGCCCATAGCATAGCCGAAATAGCATAGATATACATAGATCACAAATATATATACATAGATCTCACAAGAAATGACATATATATACAAGATCACAGCTATTCATCTCAAAACTTAATTTGTTCATAGTACACACATATCACACCAGGTTATTCTCACATGTATATATCCCACAGCTCCAATTGTATCTCAAAGGCTCCAAACACAGTTCATAGATCAAATGAACATATATACTTGGCACTTCATCATGGTTTTGTATGTGAACAATGAAATTCGCCTGTTTCGTCGAGGATCTGTGACACAATAAATGAGGCGAGCTTCTCTCTAATGTCTGCAAAGTTGATTGGAGTGGACTGCACTTCAAAATCCTAAGACAAAGAAAGGTAGTCATAAGATAAAGTTGCACATGTGTATAGCCATTATCCATAAAATGAAGCTACAAAATAAGAGATGATAATATATATATATATATATATATATATATATATATATATATATATATATATATATATATATATATATATAAACCTTCTAAGTTATAGGACCCACATGCACTTGTCGCTTTCCAACGACCATTGACAACTATGCATGTGTTCCTGGTAACTTAAAAAGTCTATCGGGTGTCCTCGGAGAACCCCGAATCATCCATGATTTCTGAGCAGGATCACATTACAGAGTCATTGCAGTATTACAACATTTATTCAAATATATACATCAGAGTAAATTAGCGGAAGTCTTATGATAACATAGTTTACAAACTAGTTGTTTCAAACCTTACAAACTAAGTTCGAAAATTATTACAAACCATAGTAGTAGTGGAGTGGCATAATTAACATAAACATAACACACAAAATAAGCATCCTGCCCAAGGATCACACATTTACTTATCGTCATCAACCTGAACAATGGTCATGCAGCAAGGTCTAAAATAGACCTGCTTATGAGGCTCACCTGCAACAAGGGTCAACGAACCCTGAGTACAAAAGTACTCAACAAGACTTAACCGAAATAAAAACTAAGATGACTCAGGAATGCAGGCTCAGGGATTCAAGGTATGGCTTTAGCAATAATCAAAGTTCTTTTGCGTAAAAGCTCTTTAACAAAATTCTTTACTTCAACAAGTAAAACTTTATAAGTCCCACATATGAATCTGCCATGATCCGTAATGAGATCATGAACTTCATATCAATCTCTTTTGCAAACCTTCCTCAAGTTCCAGTTATTAACTACGATGATGAACAGAGAGTTGAGTCTCCAAAAACGAGGAGCAACGATGATTCGAACTAATTATAAACCAAGCTGGGGATTCTAGACCACACGACATATGTAGGTCCCCGACTTACATATATCAACCTACCCTCAGATCTTCTAAAACAAGAATGGGTCCATGCCATCCGAGAATACAGTACTCCACCAATCCAGCCCATTACCACGTGGGTACATGCTATTCTCGCCATCTCTCCACTCCCAGTGCGCGATTAGCCATTCTTGTAATAGAATAGCCAAGTTAAGGCTTACCAGAGTATGTGGTTAGTACTACAAAGTCTCATCTCACATAGTTCAACAACGGATGGACCTTAATCGACACAAGCGGAAAGAAGCCGCTCACAAGACCTCCATGTCTTGTGGCTCTCACACACCGAGTTCGCCTAGTCTAGATTTATTACTTCACATTCTCATATCCCATGATAACATAAGTAACCAAAGATCTATTTAAAACTCGTAGATGACAGGTAATCACCTGGCTAAGCACGACTAAGCATAACTAGTCATTTTCGAATTAAAACTAGTAACAAGGTAGATATAAAAAAAACAAGGTTGGTAATGCACCAATTAGGTTTCCACTTGACTCCTAATCACTTAATGCAGTAAATAAAAGCAAAAGCAATAAAATTTGTAAAACACAAGGTAGGGTTAAATGCATCCGGGGCTTGCCTTCGTTGATGGAAAAGTTAGGTTCCTATGACGTTCCACAAGTATCCGATCCGACCTCAACAGATGGATTAACCTCCTCCGCAACTTGATTAATTACCACGTGTTCACCTTCGTTCACTACACGTAGTAACAATGCTATGTTTAATATAATGTGGGATACGAAACATAATGCTCGATGATGGATGCAAAAATTAACAATTCGAATACAACTTTCCTTCGCGGTACAGTTGTAAGTCAAGCTAACTAAACTCGTCTCGTAACACATACATGAATTGCCAAGGATCATTACCAACTAATGACCCAAGGTCATCACTCAGTCCAAAATTCCAAACAAAACCTAAATCAATAAATATTACTATTTGCTTTTATGAATTAATTATTTAATTCAAAATTATGAAATAAATCAACTTATTCCAATTGATCTCAAAATTTTTGTAAAGATTCATCACATGATAAGTAAGTGGCAAAACAAATTTCATAATTTTTGGATAATTAATTGAGCCTAGAAAAAAATCATGGAAATCCATTTATTAATTAATTGAGCAATTTTCATCACATTCAAATGGTACTGTAAATCAATATTTTATATTTTTCCTAAATAATATTCATCACAGGGAGGTCACACAAAAATTTTCATAATTTTTAGAGCTCTAAATAAATCTACACAAAAATAACAAAAATAGACACTATTCATTCAATTATGAAAATAGAAAAATCCAATTTGAACGTTGTGTCACTGACATCGGGTCCCACCTGTCATCCCTAACCTCGCACGTTTGACCACGCCGGCGACGGCGCTGACCGACGTAAACTCACCGACGATGAGTCCAACGGTGATGGCCAAGGTACCAAAACGATCACCATGACTAGGCGCATCGATTGACGTCCTTATTTGTACTGATTACGGCCCTATACTAGCTCAACGTCGGCCATGGCGGACACGGAATCTTGGCGACACTACATAGGCGAAACAAGGCCGGTAGCAGTCAAACTAAGCGCTTAGAAAGGATCAGCATCTCACCCCGAACATGTTGAAGCAAAGAACGAGGCCGGAGAAGCTACAGTGACGCGGGTCGACGGTGACAGCGGTCACAGCGGAGCAGACTTTATCGACGATGATGTTCCGGCGATTGTAGTGGGCAAAACGACCAAGCAAGAATGGATTAAGCACCACAACATCGAGACGAAGCTGTAGAGACAGCAAGCAAGGGCAACGGCTCACCGGATGACGCTGGCCACGGTGAAACGGAATCTCAGGTGAGGTTGCTGGCCGCGAGGAAGAAGGGTTGCTAGCGATGGTTCTCGGTGGAATCATATGACTCAAACTGGCTGGATGGATGCGCAAAGGAGGAGAGGGAGCTGGGACACTGCTTTGCCAAGGCTGGTTTGCGCTGAGGAGGTGAGGCGAGCTCGACGGAGCTAAGACGGCGGCGTCGGGAAACAGAGGAGAGAAAGGAAAGCCGACGACGGCGTCAGAGCTTTATAGCGTGGCCAATAGAGCGAGGGAACGACACACAGTGACCATCTCGTGCCAGCGTGAAGCCAAGGGCAGCCTCGGGCCCATCTAGAAGACTGGAGAAAGGACGCCGACGGTGGGGCGGTGGTCGTGGTAAACTTGTTTTAGTGTATGCATTTCAAAATTTTCACTAAATGCCAATTGCTTTGCAATGCACATGATGACATGATAGGTTTTAGTATTTAAACACCCGAGGTGTTACAATCCTTCCCCCTAAAAGAAATCTCATCCCGAGATTCAAAGCCATAGGGTAAGTAATGGAAAAGGAAATGTGTCGCGAGAATACATACAAAATCTATCCATAAAATAGCTGAGGTCCCTTTACCAAACACAACTTGTAACAACTAAGCTCAACTAACATTACTCTATATTGACGCAAGAAACTCTGGAAACTTTTCTAGCAAGTAATCTTTGGATTTCCAAGTGGCTTCTTCTTTGGAATGTTGATTCCATTATATCTTGTTGAAGTTGATTGTCCTCCTCTGAGTAACATGGTCTTTCTGATCTAGAACTCAGATAGGATATTCAGAATAGGTCAAATTAGGTTCAAGTTCCACTCCTTCAACCTCAACATTCTGCTCAAGCACTCGGAGACACTTTTTTAATTGAGAAACATGAAACACATCATGCACAGCTAAAAGATGTTCGGGTAGCTTCAAGAGATAAGCCACTTTTCCATACCTCTCTAAAATTTGAAATGGCCCAATATAACGAGGTGTTAACTTGCCTTTAACACCAAAATGAGTAACCCCCTTCATCGGTGATACCTTCAGATATACAAAATCTCCTTTGTTAAACACCAATGGTCTACGTCGTTTATCTGCATAACTCTTTTATTGGGACTGAGCTATCTTCAAATTACTTTATATTTGCCTAACCTTGTCTTCTGTTTCTTTCATAAGGTCAACTCCAAAGAATCTTCTTTCTCCAGGCTTAGACCAACTCAGTGATGTTCTACACCTACGACCATAGAGTGCTTCAAATGGAGCCATTCTAATGCTCTCCTGATAACTATTATTGTATGAGAATTCAGCCAAAGGCAGACATTCATCCCACTTCTTGGAATAGTTAAGAACACAACATCTTAACATATCTTCAAGTACTTGATTGACCCTTTCAGTTTGACCATCAGTCTGGGGATGATAAGCTATACTATACAGGAGTTTGGTACCTAACGAAGCATGCAAGTGTTTCCAAAAGCTGGAGACAAAGTGTGTGCCCCGATCTAACACTATGGTCTTTGGTACCCCATGTAAACTCACAATTCGTCTAGATACATCTTGGTAGATCGGATAGTGGGATATGTACTCTGAACCGGAAGAAAATGCGCTGACTTGGTTAGTCGATCTACAATAACCCATATTGAGTCAAAACCTTTTAATGTCTTGGGTAGACCAACAATAAAGTCCATACTAATATCCTCCCACTTCCAAGCTGGAATAGGTAATGGCTGTAACTCTCTAGCAGACCTCAAATGTATAGCTTTCACCTTTTGACAAGTATCACACTTGGCTATATACCGAGCAATTTCTATCTTCATTTTGGTCCACCAAAACCTTTGTTTTAAGTCATGGTACATCTTATTACTTCTCGGATGAATAGATAGCCTAGTAGCATGTGCTTCTTCAAGAATTGACTATCGCAACTCTGGAACCTTGGGTACCACAAAGCGATTCTTAAACCATAGCACACCTTCATCATCTATGCTGAAGCATTCTACCTTTCCATTCCAAACTCTTTCCTTGATATGGGCTATACCCTTGTTTTCTTTCTGAGCAGCAATAATCTGGTCTCAGATAGTGGCTTCAACAGTTATATTGGTCAAACTACCTTGTTGAATTACCCCTATACTCAACTTTTCCATCTCTTGACATAAAGTCAAACCCATTGTTCTTACTGTCACACAATTGCAATGGCTCTTTCGACTAAGGGCATCTGCAACTACATTTGCTTTGCCAGGATGGTAATGTACTTCCAAGTCATAATCCTTAATCAATTCTAACCATATTCTTTGTCGCATGTTCAAATCCGATTGAGTAAAAATATACTTTAAACTCTTGTGATCTGTATAAATATGGCACGTATTACTAAGCAGGTAATGCCGCCAAATCTTCAAAGCATGGACAACTGCTGCTAACTCCAGATCATGAGTCGGATAGTGTTCTTCATGTTGCTTAAGTTGCCTAGATGCATAGGCAATGACTTGGCCTTCTTGCATCAATACACATCCAATACCAATACCTGAAGCATCACAATAAACATCGAATGGCTTCTCGATATCAGGTTGGGCTAATATTGGTGCAGTGGTCAATAGTCTCTTCAAGGTCTAGAAAGCCTCTTCACAATCAGATGACCAAACAAACTTGACTTAGTTCTTCAACAATTCAGTTATGGACTTTGATACTTTAGAGAAATCTAGAATAAACTGATGGTAATACCCCACCAATCCCAGAAAACTCCGAACTTGATGAACTGTGGTTGGTGGTTTCCAATCAAGCACATCCTTCACTTTGCTGGGATCAATAGCAACTCCTTCCACTGATAAGACATGTCCAAGAAACTGTACTTCCTTGAGCCAGAAGTCACACTTACTGAACTTGTCATATAGTTGATGTTCTCTTAAGTGGGTCAGGACAATTCTAAGATGTTCCGTGTGTTTCTTCTTGTTCTTGGAATAAACTAGGATGTCATCAATAAACACCACTACAAACTTGTCTAGCTCAGGCATGAACACTGAATTCATCAGATACATGAAATGAGCTAGGGTATTTGTCAAACCAAAAGACATTACCAAATATTCATATAATCCATATCTCATGGTAAATGCCGTTTTGGGAATATCTTCAGGCTTAATCTTGATTTGGTGGTAGCCTGACCTTAAATCAATATTGGAGAAAACTTTGGCTTTGGCCAGTTGATCAAAAAGCAAGTCTATCTGAGGTAAGGGATACTTATTCTTAATGGTCACTTCATTCAATGGATGATAGTCAACACATAACCTCAGGGTCTCATCTTTCTTTTTCACAAAAATTGCAGGGCATCCCCAAGGTGATGAACTAGGTTGAATAAATCCTTTCTCAATCAACTCTTGCAACTGAGTCTTCAACTCGGCTAATTCCTTGAGAGGCATCCTATAAGCTCTCCGAGAGATCAGAGCTGTTCCAGGCTTTAACTCTATGTTAAACTGAACATCCCTATCTGGTGGTAAACTGGGTAAATCCTTAGGAAAAACATTAGGGAATTCACAAACTACTAGGATATCTCTAATCTCCTTCACAAAAGTTGCACAATCTCTTTCCACTATTCTCCTTAAAGTTGGAAGTTGGATAAGAAGCTAAGAATGACTATCAGGTAAACTCACCCTTAATGTCCTATTCAAAACATCTATAACAGCCTTATGCTGATACATCCAATTCATTCCCAAGATCACATCTATATCTTGACCCTTGAGAATAATCATGGTAGTAGGAAAAAGATGCCCACCCAGGTTTATGGGTACCTAGTATACCATTTCCTTAGTACATAGACGTCCCCCGGGTGACTGTATAAAGAAACTTTCCTTTGTTTCCCCAATTGGAATTGCATGCTTTACGACAAAGGTTCTATTGATGAATGAATATGATGCACTAGAATAAAAAAGCATAACAGCAGGGTGATTGGCAACAGGAAACATACCCATCATCACTGGCTCCCCTTCCGGAATTTCTCCAGCTTGGATATAAAACACCCGTCCTATCTTCCTTTTATCTTTGCCCTTCTGAGCATTCTGATTGTGGTTCTTGTTCTGTGCTTGACCCTGTTGTTGATTGGCAGGGGCCTTCTGATAATTTTGATTAGCCTGCCTGGGATACGAACATTCCTTAGAGAAATAACCGGTCCTTCCACAATTGTAACATGGATAATTGTGACCTTGGGACGTTGGAGCATTGCCACTAGGAGCATTGGTCTATTGTGCACTCGGGTAAGTGATAGCAGGACGGACATTTGACTATTGCCCGGCTTGGAATTGTGGCGGGCGATAAGGAGGACGATAATGGTTGACTGGATGATATATTATCTTTTGCCTCTTTTGATTTCCACCAAAAGATCTAGATGGCACACTCTTCTTTTTCTTGATCTCCTTATGCTGCCGATACTTTTCCTCAGAAGCAATTGCAATATTCATTGCCTCATGATAAGTAACATTGGCACATGCAGTCATCATTGTCTGTAATTTGGTATTCAGTCCTCTCATGAACCATTTCTTTTTCTTGGCATCTGTATTGACATGTTCAGATGCATACTGTGACAGATGATTGAATCTACCCACATATTGCATAACTGTTTGATCCCCTTGCCTCAAAGCAAGGAACTCATCCAACTTCATGGCCATCACCCCTTTTGGAATGTAATGAGCTCTGAAGGCAGTACGGAACTCAGCCCAAGTTATTGGAATGCCAGCTGGCTGCATAGCCACTAGATTTGCCCACCAGGCACCTGCTGCACCTCTAAGTTGCTGGGCAGCAAACATAGGTTTCTGCATCTCCATGCATGGAATAAGGTCAAATTTCTGCTCCATAGTCCAAAGCCAATCATCAGCCTCCAATGGTTCATCTGCCTTGGTGAACACCGGTGGCCTTGTGTTTATAAAATCAACATATGTAGCCTCCTACCTATTATGATGGCGACGATGGTTTCCTTGCACCATATTCTGATTATGCACCATATTCTAATTACTCCGAGCTATCTCTCAAAGCAGTCGAGCATTTTCGGCGGTCACGTGGACCAGTGCTGCTATAGCATTAGCTAATGTTGGTGGAATTGGTGGTGGCTCAGGAACACCATCATCTTCATGTGAAGAACCAGCAATATCCGAAGCACGAGTACGAGGCATCTGTTCATAACAAACCAAACTTTACTCACAAGCTTTTATTGAGATAAATGAGCTTACTACAATACATTACACTGGGTTCACTTATTTAAGCACAAGCCCACACCAACACAAGACTACTAAACTTAACCAGATCTCCTATTTTACAACACTACTCTTCTCCTCGACCACATCAAACTTCATGATCGATATCCATGTCAGAAACATTTCTGCCTTCATCATCACTTTCATCAACCATCACTAATTCTTTGGGATCTTCTTCTTCTTCCTCTTCAAGTTCATCATCATGTGCAATGACGACATCGGGGTCCATTGCATCAGCTTGAGGTTCATGATTTGGATCCAGGAGGTTGCTCAGCCTATGGACTTCTTCATGCAAAGTAGTATTATGTTCTTCTAAATCTTCTACATAAAATTCTAGCTCATGCGTTCTAGCTCTAGCTACATCTTCCCTATGCCAAGCCTCATTTCTCCCTTCCACCATATGAACTAACATACGCTCACAGTTCTTATGAGCAGTGGTACTACACTTCAATTGCTCCTTTAACTTGCCCAGCCGAATGGTATCCAAGGCTCTATCCCTAGTAGCCTATGCTAACTCGGTTGAAAGCCTCTGTATCTCTGCCTGGGGATTAGGCCTAGAGCTGCTACTGCTAGCATCATCATTTCTAGGGGCAAGCTGGTGATGAGGAACTCCTTTAGGTCCAGCGGACTTATGGGGCATTACCTTGGTGCGAGCCATACTGTAGGAAACAAGATTAATCCAATTTAGACAACCTGATCAAAATCTATAGAGCAGCCAGGATGGATTACATAACTCAACCCAAACTCATGACCCAACCTAGACTCAGGGTGAAGGAAGTAACAAGTGAATTAATCATGATGCATGAATCATTCTTACGAACAAAAACATCAAAGCTATAAGGTACATAACCACAATTATTTATATATAGGGCATAATAAGATTACTACTCCATCACACAAAACCTTTTTAATCAATTAAGGAATGGTGAGAATGAAATAAGATAAGCCAGAAGCAATTTGGACCAAATTATCAAGTTATATCTATTTGTCCCAAATCATTTTGAAGTTTTTGTAAAACAATACAACAAAGACTTTGTAACAATCGCTCTGATACCGTTCTATGGCAGAACCTTTTAAGTTATAGGACCCACATGCACTTGTCGCTGTCCAACGACCAGTGACAACTATGCATGTGTTCCTGGTAACTTAAAATGTCTATCGGGTGTCCTCGAAGAACCCCGAATCATCCACGATTTTCGAGCAGGATCACATTACAGAGTCATTGCAGTATTACAACATTTATTCAAATATATACATCAGAGTAAATTAGTGGAAGTCTTACGATAACATAGTTTACAAACCAGTTGTTTCAAACCTCACAAACTAAGTTCAAAAATTATTACAAACCATAGTAGTAGTGGAGTGGCATAATTAACATAAACATAAAACACAAAATAAGCATCCTGCCCAAGGATCACACATTTACTTATCGTCATCGACCTGAACAACGGTCATGCAGCAAGGTCCAAAATAGACCTGCTCATGAGACTCACCTGCAACAAGGGTCAACGAACCCTGAGTACAAAAGTACTCAACAAGACTTAACCGAAATAAAAACTAAGATGACTCAGGAATGCAGGCTCAGGGATTCAAGGTATGGCTTTAGCAATAATCAAAGTTCTTTTGTGTAAAAGCTCTTTAATAAAATTCTTTACTTCAACAAGTAAAACTTTATAAGTACCACATATGAATCTGCCATGATCCATAATGAGATCATGAACTTCATATCAATCTCTTTCGCAAACCTTCCTCAAGTTCCAGTTATTAACTACGATGATGAACAGAGAGTTGAGTCTCCAAAAATGAGGAGCAACGATGATTCGAACTGATTATAAACCCAGCTAGGGATTCTAGACCACACGACATATGTAGGTCCCTGACTTACATATATCAACCTACCCTCAGATCTTCTAAAACAAGAATGGGTCTGTGCCACCTGAGAATATAGTACTCCACCAATCCAGCCCATTGCCACGTGGGTGCACGCTATTCCCGCCATCTCTCCACTCCCAGTGCACGATTAGCCATTCTTGTAATAGAATAGCCAAGTTAAGGCTTACTAGAGTATGTGGTTAGTACTACAAAGTCTCATCTCACACAGTTCAACAACGGACGGACCTTAATCGACACAGGCGGAAAGAAGCCGCTCACAAGACCTCCATGTCTTGTGGCTCTCACACACCAAGTCCGCCTAGTCTAGATTTATTACTTCACATTCTCATATCCCATGATAACATAAGTAACCAAAGATCCATTTAAAACTCGCAGATGACAGGTAATCACCTGGCTAAGCATGACTAAGCATAACCAGTCATTTTCGAATTAAAACTGGTAACAAGGTAGATATAAAAAAACAAGGTTGGTAATGCACCAATTAGGTTTCCACTTGACTCCTAATCACTTAATGCAGTAAATAAAAGCAAAAGCGATAAAATTTGTAAAACACAAGGTAGGGTTAAATGCATCCGGGGCTTGCCTTCGTTGATGGAAAAGTTTGGTTCCTGTGATGTTCCACAAGTATCCGATCCAACCTCAACAGATGGATTAACCTCCTCCACAACATGATTAATTACCACGTGTTCACCTTCATTCACTACACGTAGTAACAATGCTATGTTTAATATGATGCGGGATACGAAACATGATGCTCGATGATGGATGCAAAAATTAATAATTCGAATACAACTTTCCTTCGCGGTACAGTTGTAAGTCAAGCTAACTAAACCCATCTCGTAACACATACATCAATTGCCAAGGATCATTACTAACTAATGACCCAAGGTCATCACTCAATCCAAAATTCCAAACAAAACCTAAATCATTAAAGATTACTATTTGCTTTTATGAATTAATTATTTAATTCAAAATTATGAAATAAATCAACTTATTCCAATTGAGCTCAAAATTTTTGTAAAGATTCATCACATGATAAGTAAGTGGAAAAACAAATTTCATAATTTTTGGATAATTAATTGAGCGTAGAAAAAATCATGGAAATCCATTTATTAATTAATTGAGCAATTTTCATCACATTTAAAAATTACTATAAATCAATATTTAATATTTTTCCTAAATAATATTCATCACAGGGAGGTTACATAAAAATTTCATATTTTTTGGAGCTCTAAATAAATCTACACAAAAATAACAAAAATAGACACTATTCATTCAATTCTGAAAATAGAAAAATCAAATTTGAACGTTGTGTCACTGACATCGGGTCCCACCTGTCATCCCTACCCTTGTGCATTTGACCATGCCGGCGACGGCGCTGACCGACATAAACTCGCCGATGATGAGTCCAACGGCGATAGCCAAGGTACCAAAACGATCACCATGACTAGGCGCATCGATTGACGTCCCTATTTGTACTGATTACGGCCCTATACTAGCTCAACGTCAACCATGGTGGACGTGGCATCTCGGCAACACTATGCCAGCGAAACAAGGCTAGTAGCAGTCAAACTAAGCGCTTAGAAAGGATCAGCATCTCACCCTGAATGTGTTGAAGCAAAGAACGAGGCCAGAGAAGCTATGATGACGCGGGTCAACGGTGACAGCGGTCACGGCGGAGTAGACTTCATCGATGACGATGTTCCAGTGACTGTAGTAGGCAAAACAACCAAGCAAGAATGGATTAAGCATGACAGCATTGAGACAAAGCTATAGGGACAACAAGCATGGGCAACGGCTCACCGGATGACGCTGGCCGTGGTGAAACAGAATCTCGGGTGAGGTTGCCGGCCGCGAGGAAGAAGGGTTGCTAGCGGCGGTTCTTGGCAGAATCAAATGACCCAAACTGGCTGGATGGATGCGCAAGGAGGAGATGGAGCTAGGACACTACTTTGCTGAGGCTGGTTTGTGCTGAGGAGGCGAGGCGAGCTTGACGGAGCTAAGACAGCGGCGTCGGGAAACACAGGAGAGAAAGGAAAGCCGATGACGGCGTCGGAGCTTTATAGCGCGGCCAAGAGAGCGAGGGAACGACACGCAGTGACCATCTCATGCCAGCGTGAAGCCAAGGGCGGCCACGGGCATGTTTGGAAGACCGGAGAAAGGACACCGGCGGTGGGGCGGTGGTCGTGGTACTGTTCACCAGAATTACAGAATTGCCATTCGTTTTCAAATTCAAATTACTCCCAAATTTGTATAACAACAAAAAATCTCCAAAAATAAAAGTTGCTCAAAATCCAAAGTTATACAACTTTGCTTTTATAACCACCCCCAAATTTGGTCTATATTTTGAAATGACATTTTGAAATCAAATAAGGGACATTTAACGAATTACGCCTTTTTAAATTACTTCAAAATTTTCATAACAACTTTGAAAACTCCAAAAACAAACTTTGCATAACTTGATAAGCTCTACACTTTTGCTTTAAGGCTCAACCCCAAATTATGCTTATATTTTGAAATGAGTTTTTAGGGTATAATTTAAATACTGAAAATCAGGGTTTTCTTGAAAATTCAAATTCAAACCAAACTTTGAACTTGATCCAAACATTACAATTCAACACATACCACATAAAGGTAAACTTGTTTTAGTGTATGCATTTCAAAATTTTCACTAAATGCCAAATGCTTTGCAATGCACATGATGACATGACATGTTTTAGTATTTAAACACCCAAGGTATTACAATATGACAACAGTAGTACCAAAAATTACAAGTAAATATATATAAGCCAGCCATAGTCTACAAAGGGGTCATAGCAGCAGATCATAGCAACAACTTCACCTTGTTCTAGATCACAGCAACAGTTTCAAATATTGACAACAGCAATATATATGACAACAAGAGGGGATCAATGCATTCTAGTAGATCACAACATCTAAGTAGTAATAAATACATATATATTGTAGTTGTACCTGAGGATCAGTAAGATTGGCTTGTGCCATCGCCAGCATCAAGTGGTGGCCCACAAAGAACCCACATGTGTGGTCCAGACCTTGCTGTTGGCACTGTGAACATAGAAAACACATGGTTAATAATTGAATTGATAAAATGACTTCACAACTAGAAGTGAAGCACTACTTATTGGAATTTTGAATGCATGGGTCAAATTCAATTTTCTCTGTCCTTTCTTTGGCTTGGGTTGGCAATTGCCAAAAGCCCTACACATACATGAGTTGTTATCAAATTTTTTGACTTCCACTAACATAATTAAGAAAGAAATACATGGGTCAATAGTAGGTTAGACAATACTCACTCATGTATCATAGATTTGATAGGAGTCAAATCTGACTTCTTGCCTCTATTGGAGTCAAGGTATATCACCTTCTGCCACATTCAAGCGATGATGACAGCAATCCAGTGTCCACCACGATTATGTGGAAACATCACAAACTTTTTCTTAGCATATTTTCTTAGGCAATATTCTAGATAATCTATGCTATATCCTCTATCAGTGTTCATAGTCTTTATTGACACTAGATTTGGATCAATAATGCCAACAGTCACATCTTTGGCCCTAGCTTGTACAATCAGGCATCTAGGAATAAAGAAGCAAACAAAAGCAATTTAGCAAGCAAATATATGAAGAGCATCCCTAGCTAAAAATGAACAAGCCTAGAAAATAGATGAAATTGTACTTACAGTGACAACACACAAAGAACTCATTGTCTGCCAGATGCCAAAAATGTTGTTTCTTAAACATAGCAACCATCCTGGTTGTCCTCTTCTCTTCACATTCTTTCATGTACCAAGCATGAAGAGAAACACACCCAGGTCCTGCCTTCTCAAGCTCTTTTTCTGATAGGAATCGCTCTCCAAATTTGAACTTGACATTGGCCCTCTTCCATACAGAACCCCTAGGGTCACTCTTAGACAATTTGGTGGGTTTCTCCACCTTCTGCTGCTGATCTAGTTTTGTTGTCACTCTTGACGGCTGAGGCTATTTTGGTGGGATACCTAGAGCAGTTGTGGACTTAGCCTTCTTTGGCTTTGTCGGTGGGTCAGCTGGAGCAGTTGTGGACTTAGGCTGCTCTGGCTCTGCATCAGTCTCCTTTGAAGCACTCTTTTCTATAGTAGTGCCGCTATTCAGCTTGTCAACAATTGCACTCTTAGAGGCACTACTCTTTGCCTTCTCATCGCCTATCACAAAGTCCTTAAGATTGCTTTTGGAGCTCATAGACAGTGGAGGTCTTGATAACTTTGGAGAAGAGAGCACCTTAGATACCATAATTTGTCCTCTCGTCCACTGGACCCTCTTGTCTAGAGCCTGTCCAAGAGTTCTTACCTCAGGCCTTGAGGGCGGACTCAATGGTTTGTCCTCATGTTCTAGATGTACATAGTCAATATGTACAATGGCATAATGTTCCATTTCTGGTTGTGAACATAGGTTAGTTTGCGTTGGGAAGACCTGACCCCTTGCTACCTCCATCTAATAACCTCCAAGGTTGATTACTAGGCTACATGATGTTGGCTCTGTTAGAAGGTCCATAGTATCTAGATCTGGAGTTGCCTCAAGTCCATCGAAGTAATCTGTTTCAACTACATCCGAGGCTAAGGCACAACTGCTCTTCCGACCACCTACAAGGCAAGGGGTGTTGGAAGGTGACCTCAAATGCACTCCTTGGTCATGCAGCATGGCCATGTATCATTTGTGACCTTCTTGGTAATTTCTTCTAGCACTTGGCTTTTAACTTCTTCTTTGATGGCTTCCACATCCACATCACTTGTTGATTGCTTCCTCTTTCTATACATGCCGACGTAGTCTAGCCAATGTTTCCAACCACTATAACTAAACACGTCACACACATGTCCTGCCTATTCTGGGCTGCCCAAGACCTTTGTGAGCACATCCTTTTCCCTAACCAAAGAGAGCCTTGAAGACTCAAGGGCTCCTTGCTTCTCTAAAATTAGCTTAGATACACTTTCAGCTGAAACTTTCAACTAACGAATCTTAGCACTTCTTTCTGACCTTTCCAAAGTACTATGTGCATGTAGAAAATTCCTTGGGCGGCCACCTAGAAACTGGTCCCAAGGGTTACTGATGCCTTGGGTGGCTAACTCCTTGTCCTCCTGCTCCCACTTTGTAGCTTTCCCTTCATACCCTCCTATCCCTAGGCAATGGTCATGCTTGTTCCTCTCTTGAAGTTTCTTATACTTCTCTCTTGTTGCCTTTGCTTTTTCGTTGTCCTTAAGTTTCACAAATGCTGCCCAATCTTCTTTCAGAATGTATGTGTGCTTCACCGTGGTATCCAACCCTTTGTTGATGAAATTGCATGTAAGGTCGCTTTTGTGGGTTCTCCAACTCTTGGCTATTGTTTACACCAAAATTTGGGAAGAAGAACTCGGGAACTCAAAGCTTCCAAGATTATGTCATCAAGGAATCGATTGCATAAGGGTTGATGTCAGCTGATTCTGATGCGGCACTAGAATTGGCTCTCTTCGAATAACGTCAGCAGATAACGACAATGAACTATGGTTGGCGATGGGAAATACATGTCAGACTCTACAAAAAGGGAAAGATTAGGGTCCAAGTTATCTTAAGTTAGGAATGTTTTATTTTATACCAAAGATTGTAATGAGTCATAGTTAAGTAGGATTCATGCTTAGGCTCTGGGTATAAATATTGGACCTCGGCTTTTGTAAAAGGACATCTAATCAATCAATACAAATTACTTTTTTTGACTTTACGCCAACTCTTAGAAGTAGGAGCAGTGTAGATCTCGACGAGTTCTTCAACAAGCAGGGCTGCATCAGTCCGACCGACCTTTGGCTTGTCTGTAAGTACTGTCATGGCTTATACTTCTATTT
The DNA here is from genome assembly GCF_019320115.1 of Miscanthus floridulus. Taxonomy (NCBI): domain Eukaryota; kingdom Viridiplantae; phylum Streptophyta; class Magnoliopsida; order Poales; family Poaceae; genus Miscanthus; species Miscanthus floridulus. Next base: position 34,178,614 of record NC_089584.1, on the reverse strand, counting down.
ATACAGCTGCATCGGTTAAGTTCGACCTCCACTGTAAACTCTAGTATAAGCTAGTTATTGACTCTTATCTAGTTCAAGTATGGCTGCATCGGTTAGGTTCGACCTCCACTGCTCGAATTAGATTAAGGTCAAGTTATCGGCTCTACCTAAGGGTGGTGTCCTTCTGAGTAGATTCATTAAGCTACCAGATCTTGCCTGATGTTCTTATTGTTATTAGTTTTCAGCAACATCAATCTACCCGATCGAGATCGATCTAGATCGGCCTCACATCATTTTAGTCCATCGTTTGCTTTGTTACTATACGATGTTTCTTACTTTGAGCAACGAGGTTACGTTTTATCGGCTGTTCTACCTCGATCTTGATCATGCATAGTACGCAGGTTAAGGCATGTACTGATCCTAAAGAGGTTTACTGGCTAGTTAAATCTGGTCTATAGTTCACTATTATGGCTGCAATGATCTGATAGATCCCCACTGATGGCACTTTAGATCGGAGGAATGCTAGTTGGTAGATTTGTTCTCGATCAGGCATGACCTTAAGTGTTTGCTATGCCTGCATCGGCTAAATAGCCGATCCGCCTATGCTTTAACGCCTACAGCGTGTCTCCATGATTCTATTGAACTGTGAATAGATCTGTTTACTTTAAAGGTTTGATTTGTTGTCCTTTATCATGGCTGCCATCGATCTAGGTCGAACCCCACTGTTAGAGATAGCAGATTAAGTCTGATGAATTCATAGGTTTGTCTATGTTAAATAGTCGATTGTCCACACAGCTGTAGTCCCTTTTCACCTGAATCGGCTATTTCAGCCGATTCAGTTTGAGCTTTCACACATATAGCATGTCTTTCTGAAAAGCCTGTCAATGTATAGATGGTTTTACAGATTCTTCGGTTTTAGTTTGTTATTATCATGCATAGCCTGCCATCGATTCGGTCGAACCTCACTGTTGATGGTAACAGATTAGATTCAGAGCGTTTGTAGGTCCATTTGTACTAGACAGTCAATTCAGTTCGCATCCTATATCCTTTCTCGCTAGATTCATCGACTCAATGCTTTACACTTGGTAATATCTACCTAGCTGATGATCTCACTTACATCTACATGTACTATACTTGTCAACATAAAATCAATCAGCTACCCATAAGCTTTACAGTCTGTAACTAGCTGATTTCTTCATGTATTGACTATTTAGTTGATTTTTCCTATCTGGCTGCTCCCAAAGTGGCACACTTGGAACTGTCTGGGCAAAACCAGCATGTTCCACCTTAAATTACTGATAAACTTTCTATCCTTATCAATTGTAGGTCAAATTGACTGTCATGCCTCAGGAGGAATTGCATAGGATCGGTTAGCCCTGTGTTGAAGCTAAGTGGATCTCTAGCCTTGCTCCATCAAGCAGATCCTTCTAGGCTTGCTGTGTGCTCGAGCACATCGACATGTTTTTGCAGTCGACACACATTATGGCACTCTCGGTGGGACACCACAATCATTGTGGTGACTTACAACAGCAATGACATCCTTATGGTGCCTTACGAAGACCTATCCTGATGAAGATAAAGATGTTATCAGCAAAGTTATAGAAGAATTTCATAACAAGTGTTTGTTGTCCTACACCAAGACATGTGACAATAAAGTTGTTCAGAAATATCCACTACCAAGAGTTTTAATGCATGGACAGACAGATGCAAACGAAGTTGAGGATATGCATTTCTTCATGGAGGCTATAAACAAATCTGTTCATTATTCCATATTGAACCATAATACAGTTCCACAACACCATAAAGGAGGTGTTTCATGGATATCCGATTGATCAGGTTGGACTGGTTTACTACAATATTCCACATCCATTGACTCAGGGGACTAATCAAGCTGGTACTAGCCATCAAGAAGCAGCACCAGCTGGTAATGATGATGTCTAGGCAGTTTAGAGTTCATCTGAGCAAGTTCAAGGTGCTACTACTAATCAGATACAATATAATCCTAGATCGTCAGTGCAGCATGTGCAATAGCCGACGGGGCAAGGTCAGAACCAGATGTTTAATTTTGGCACATTAGGCCAAATACCATCGCCGGCTAAAAAAATAGCACCATCAGTTCAAAGGATTTGTAGAGATATAGATCCTAACATCTATAACTAGAGACTTCAAGCAGCAAACTAGCAAAGGACCCAACAGATAGAGATTCCACAAGGATATCATTTATGGCATAGATTACAACACCCTTCACATGATTCTAAATCTGGGGTATCAAGGTACCCAAAATTTTAATCCATAGATGGGTTAGTAATTGCAGAGAAATTCAAATTCAAATGTTGATGAATTGTTGCTTAGAGTGATCCGAGATGATGAAGAATCAGTTCAGGTTTGAAGCCAAAAGGGCAGACCTTCTCATACAAACTGCCTATATCTAGAGTGGTATGATTTGGTCGCTCTTCCTACTAAATTACAGGCTCTCGGAGTTTGCTAAGTTCACTGGCCAAGATAGCACAAGCACAATAGAACATGTCAGTTGGTATCTTATATAGTTGGGTGAAGCATCCATTGAAGAGGCCCATCAAGTTTGTTTCTTCTCCTTGTCTCTGTCAGGGCCAGCCTTCACTTGGTTTTTATCGCTGCCAGTTAACTCCATTGCCAATTGGGCTAACCTAGAGAAGAAGTTTTATACATATTTTTACAATAGGACAGGAGAAAAGAAAATTACCGATTTGATGAACTATAAGGTAGAGAACTAATGAATTGGGCACCGAATTTCTTCAGAGGTTCTGAGAGACCAGAAATTTGTGCTTCTCATTGAACTTGACTGATGATCAGCTAGCTGCTTTGGCCATTCAAGGAATGTTGCCAACATGGAGAGAGAAGCTGCTTGGGCAAGAGTTTGACAATTTAGGTCAGTTAGGCTCAATGAGTGGTAGCACTCAATAGCCAATTTCAAAATATTCACAGAGATACCCGATTCTAGAAGAGTACCGCAATTACCAAAACCTATAATCCATATTTAGTTGATGATAGGCTATAAAGACGATGAAGAAGAAGAGGTTGCCAGTGGCTGAATGAAATTGGGGTAAGAAGACAGTAATGGTGCCAAATCCTTGGAGAAGAGGAGTCGAAGAGAGCTATGATTTCGACATCACAAAATCAGACAAGCTCTTCAATTTCTTGCTTAGAAGGGACAGATCAAGTAGCCTGACAATCATGTTATGTTGCCCCTGATCAGTTGAAGAATAAGAAGTTCTACAAATTTCACAACGCCACTTCTCATTCTACTAATGAGTGCAGAGTTTTCCGACAACACATATAGAGGGCTATTCAGCAAGGAAGGCTCAAATTCGATACACCTCGAAAGATGAAAGTTGATGATAATCCTTTCCCAAGAGATTAGAACATGGTTGATGCCAGGTTGCTCAAAGGGAAGACTAAAGTCCTAACATCAACTAGGACCAAAGAAGCTAGAACCATCGACCCAAAGATACAAATATTGGCTGATGAATATAGAGAGATTAAAAGGCATCATGACCAATAGAAGAGCTAATATGAGTAGGGAGAGACGTGAAGGGATGGGGCAATAAGGCCACATGTTACATCTCAAATTTTATTGAATAAATGGCAGCAACAAAAGGAAAAGGATTATTAGCGTTGGTTAAAGGAGAAAGAATACCAACATCAACATGAGAAAGAGAGGTATGAGAGAAAACAAGCCGAATCACATTAGAATTGTCCTTTCTTTAGACATTGCTAGAACGAAGGTTTGAAATTGCCTACCAAAAATAACTGCCTGGAGTGCAGTGATCAATATTGGGAGTGTAGGCAATCTCAAGCCAACCGCCGGTCTATCCATATTCGAGATGAGTATCATCATAATAATATGGATCAATGCCTAAATAATAGAAGTGTTCATGTTCGGCTAGGAAAGCGAGTTGTTGATCAAAACTGGGCTGATTATGAAGAAGAAAGTAATGAGAAAGAATATGTTTGGTAGGAAGGCCAATGGTGTCTAGGAGGTTTGACAAGAAGCCAGAAAAGAAGGGTGCAATGCCTAAGGAACAGAGAGCTAGAACAGGCTCAAACATATGGTAGACCTCAAGTGTGGCATGCGAAACAAACAACCAATAGGGGTCAACCATCGGCTAATATTTAAATGGCTTTTCTGTTACTGTCAGAATTTAGAGCTCCAGCAGACCAAGAAGTTTATTTAGATTTTGATGAATCAGAGTTTGAGGAGATAGTTGCTAAGTTAACAGTGATACATCAGGCTATATTCGATAAGCCAATCAAACATCGACACTTAAAGGATTTTTGTGTAAAAGGTTTTGTTGATGGGAAGCCGATGAGTAAGATGTTGGTGGATGGAGGTGCTTCTATCAATCTTATGCCTTATACTACTTTTTACAAGCTTAGCAAGGGACCAGGAGGTTTGATTGAGACTGACATGATGCTTAACGATTTCAGGGGTAACACATCCAAGACCAGGGGGCAATGAACGTCGAATTGTCAATTGGAAGTAAAACTTTGCTCACTACATTCTTCATCATTGGTGGAAAAGGGTCATATAGTCTACTCCTTGGTCGTGACTGGATTCATGCTAATTGTTGTGTACCATCAACCATGCATCAATGTTTGATTCAGTGGCATAGGGATGATGTTGAGCTAGTTCGCGCTGATGAATCTATGAGTATCGCAATAGCCGATCCAGTGTATTAGGAGCTGGAAGACTTTGAGTGTTTTTCTTGCAAGCTATGGGAAGGAGGCTTCATTAAAGTCAATGATGAAAGCCAACAGCTGATCCAAGTAGTCAGCTTTGATAATTTGTTTTAATGGATAATCCAATAGATGGTATAGATGGTAAACTAGGACATGGCTTTACATCGGTCGATGAATTAGAAGAGAAAGATATCGGTTCTAGGGATAGAACTAGGCTGACGTATGTAAGTGCCAAGTTGGATCTTTAGTATAAGCAAGCATTAGTGGACTTATTAAAGGAATTTAAAGATTGTTTTGCTTGGGAGTACTTTGAGATGTCTAGTCTCGACCGATCGATTATTGAACATCGGTTACCAATCAAACCTAGATATCAGCCATTTAAACAAGCTCTGAGGATATTGAACCCAAACGTTCTTGATGATATAAAAAAGGAGACTGAAAGGTTGCTAGAAGCAAAATTTATCTAACCATAATGATATGTAGAATGGATATCAAATGTTGTTCCTGTGTATAAGAAAAATGAGAAGTTAAGAGTTTGCATCGATTTCAAAGATCTGAACAAGGTTACACCCATGGATGGTTATCCGATGCCGATAGCTGATATGTTGGTAGATGTAGTAGCTGGGCACAAGGTTATTAGTTTCATGGAGGGCAATGCAGGATGTAACCAAATTTTTATGGTTGAGGAAGACATAGCAAAAACAACTTTTAGATACCCTAGTGCAATCGGTTTATTTGAATGGGTTGTGATGACCTTTGGTTTGAAGAATGCTGGTGCAACTTATCAGAGGGCAATGAATTATATTTTTCATAAGTTGATTGGCAGGATTGTTGAAATCTACAGTGACGATGTGATGGTAAAATCCAAGGGGTACAAGGAACATCTAGATGATTTGTGGGAGACTTTGGAGTGCACAAGAAAACATGGTCTAAAGATGAATCCTAATATGTGTGCCTTTGGAGTATTAGCTGGAAAATTTTTGGGTTTATGGTCCACGAGAGAGGAATCAAAATTGTTCAAAAAAGTATGAAAGCAATTGATGAGGCAGTGCCCCCGACTACTAAAATAGAGTTACAATCTTTGCTTGGTAAGATTAATTTTATCAGGAGGTTTATTTCAAATTTGTTGAAAAGAGTTCTACTGTTTTCTCCTTTGTTGAAGTTGAAAAATGATCAAGAATTTAAGTGGGGTGACGTACAACAAAAGGCATTTGAGGAGATAAAAGAATATATGAAATGTCCACCTCTGTTAGTCCCTCCTCAGCAAGGTAAGCCTTTTAAATTGTACGTATCGACCGATGACCAAACAATTGGATCAACCTTGATGCAAGAGTTTGAAGAAAAAGAACGAGTTGTTTTCTATCTATGTAGAAGGCTTTTGGACCTAGAAACATGATATTCTCCCATTGAAAAATTATGCTTGTGCTTATATTTCTCTTACACTAAGTTGTAGCATTATTTATTATCGGCTGAGTGTATAGTTATTTCCAAGACTGATGTGATCAAGCACATGCTACCAATGCCAATATTAAATGGAAGAATGGGGAAGTGGATTCTTGCGTTTTTAGAATTTGAGTTGAGGTATGAATCGGCTAAAGCAGTCAAAGGGCAAGTAATAGCTGATTTTGCCACCCAGCATCATAAGCCAAGTATTGGCTATGTAGAGACGGTACCTTGGACGTTATTCTTTGATGGATCATCCTGCAAGCAAGGTGGTGGCATTGGTATTGTTATTGTTTCACCTTGGGGGGCAAGTTTTGAGTTTGCTTTTCCAACTGAACCAATGATTACCAACAACCAAGCATAATATGAAGCTATTCTTGAGGGGCTTCAACTTCTCCATGAAGTGAAGGCCGAGGCAATTAATTAGTTGATTGGCCTATATGAATGTAAAGAAGATGCTCTAAGGGGGTACTATGATGAGTGCCAAAGGCTCAAGAAATTTCCTCATGTCTCTCTTCAGCATATTTCGAGAGCACAGAATCAAGAGGCTAATTGTTTAGCTTAAAGTGCATCAGGTTATCGAGTGTTTTAAGAGGTCTTAAGTAGTGAGGCCTTGAATAATGATAGGAGAGTTGGAATAGCCGATTACCTTAAGAATCCATCACAGACGGTTACCAGGAGGCTAAGGTATAAATCGACTAAATATGTTTTGCTAGATGATCAGCTATATTACAAAACAGTGGATGGGGTGTTACTTAAATGCTTGAATCAAGAAGAAGCTAAGGTGTTGATGGGTGAAGTACGTGAAGGGATATGTGGAGCTCATCAGTCGGCTTATAAGATGAAATGGATTATTCATAGGATTGGATATTTCTGGCTTAGAATACTAGAAGATTGTTTTGAATATTATATGGGGTGTCAAAACTATCAATGTTTTGGTAATATTCAGAAATTGCCCGCATCGGCTATGAATCCAATAATCAAACCATGGCCATTTCAAGGTTGGGGAATTGATTTGATTGGCTAGATTTTTGCACCTTGAAGTAAAGGACATAAGTTCATATTGGTAGCGATGAATTACTTCACTAAGTGGGTTGAGGCAATTCCTTTGAAAATGGTAACCTCAAAGAATATGGTTGATTTTGTCAAGGAGCATATTGTGTATCGTTTTGGGATTCCTCAAACTATCACTACCGATCAAGGGACAATGTTCACATCAGAAGAGTTTGGAGATTTTGCTGCTAGTATGGGAATTAAGTTGTTAAATTCTTCTCCTTACTATGCTCAGGCTAATGGCCAGGCAAAGACATCCAATCAGATTATGATTAAGCTAATCAAGAAAAAGATTGAAGAGTAGCCATGGAAGTGACATTCAATGCTTAATGAGGCACTATGGGCATATAGGATGGCCTATCATGGATCGATTAAAATGTTACCTTATGAACTTGTGTATGGTCATAATGCAGTCCTTCCTTGGGAGATTCAAACTGGATAGAGGCATGTCACATTGCAAAATGATTTGTTAGCCGAAGTCTACAAGAATCTTATGATAGACGACTTAGAGGACTTGAGTTGCCATCGGCTACGTGCTCTTGAGAATATCGAAGCCAATAAACTAAGGATTGCAAAGTATTACAATAAAAAGGTCAAGAGCAAATAATTTTCTAAATGAGACATAGTCTAGAAACTAAAATTGCTGATCAGGTCAAAGAACAATAAGTTCAGCAAATGGTCACCTAATTGGGAAGGACCTTATCAGATTAAACATTGTGTGCCTGACAATGTTTATGTTTTGGAAACACTAGGTGGAGAAGAAGAGTTTGATAGAGCAATCAATGGAAAATATCTAAAGAAATATTATCCTAGCATTTGGATTAATACTTGATAGCTGATTTGTTCGATCATCGGCTCTAATAGCCAATACTAGAAGGGTATCACCTCTAGTTCAAAAATAAATCCGAAGGGGTAAAAGCCGGTATGATATGTATAGCCTATAGAGCAAGAGCAAACATAGATTGATACATGGAATATGAGTACAAGAAACCACTTAAAGCGAAGAAATTGTTTGCTAGCGTCTCCTATTACAAGCTAAGGGCCAGGAAACACTTTATTCACTATATCTTTGGCATGGGAAGCAAGGGCTACAGAGTTGGTGGCATTGAAGAAATCCTTGACTAGGCGCTCATGATCCTCAGGGTGTTCAGTAGCTAGAAAACCATGGGGAAGAAGTCGAAGCTCGTGGCCAGAATGAGCTTGCGCAGTAGCCAATGCCATGGTAGCACCATGATGAACACCGTGGAGAGCAACCTCTCTGACATGATTTTGGACATGATACAAGTGAAGCACTGGCACAACATCCCTTGTGTTGATGAATCCTACCGCATACTCTACAGCTGATCGAAGGCTTTCCAACTGGGCCGATAGATCTAGAAAGATTCGAGGAAGGGATGATTAAGATCTTGGAGACAAAAACTAAGAACAAACAGAAAATTGTGGTAGGCATCTCACCCATGATTCTAGCCTTGGCCTTGGCCAACTTCTCCTCCACCTGGTCAGCCTTAAAGGGTTATTGGTGCTGAACCAAGGTGGTTAGAGCTGATTCCATGATGGAGAGACATTCGGCGAACTTCTGGCTAGCCCGATCGATGGATGCGATCAGATTGTCATTGTCAATCTGCTTCCTCGGGTAGCAGGGGATCAGGTGGTGAATTGTTGATGAAGACGACCTTGAAAGTTGAGTGGAGTTGGCACTATGTCCCGAGATGATGGGAGCATCCTGAGTTGCATCCTCCTAACGACGAAGACGTTGGCGTGGTGACACAGACCCGTCAAGGGCCTCTTCAGCAGACCTCTTGCCATTCTTCATGTCTTCGAGCCAATGGGAAAGAAAAATTCCACCAAAGAACACAGAAGGTTTGGGACAAAGCAATTTATTTTTTGATCCACAGCCATGGCCTATATATAGCCTAGGAGGTGAGAAGATAGGCTTCGTTGGGGTTATGGAATTAAAGTTAGTTATGAAAATGGATCGACACTCTGGAAATTTAGTGGACAGATCACAAAGAAACAACAGATTTAGACTTATTGCTTCCCATAATTACAAGATACCAAGGGTTTACATTAACTAATGATCAACCCACTAAGACTTCTTTGGATTGAAGGGAGTTCGGATCCCCACAAGGTCAAAGGTCATCATGGACCGAGCCATATCAACCCATTGATAGAAGTGCATCAGGGAAGAGAAAAGGTCACCTGCTTTAAAGATACCCATATATCCAACCGATTCCTCGGTGGCTGGGAAATAATGGGAAAGAAGGCTGCCTGCTAAAAGACGCCCATTTCTCAGTGGCTGGGAAACCGTGGGAAAGAAGTCTGTGGTTTCCCTGATAAGCATTTGACAAGGTGAACAAGGGAAAAGTGTCCACACATTTTAGCCCTTGCAAACACTAGAATAGCTCTACGATCGTGGTGAGAAAACTCAGGTGATGTCATAAGAGTTCTTCTAACTGCAGTGGCTGATCCTCTTGCTCGACAAGGCGCTAAAATGAGTGACACAATCACCCTATGCACAAGAGTTCTTCTAACCACTCAAAGACCCTCGTAGCAAGGAATTAGACCATGGAGGGTCTGGCGGAGCCAAAGGCACTCAAGGAAGCAAGCAAAAGTGAAACATAACTAATTTGTTGAGTTGCTCTCGCCAGAGTCGGATAGACATTTATAGTCGATCTAGAAAGATGGATCCAAGCAGTAGTGAAACAATGGTGTTCTCATGAAGCTTTGAAGCATGGGCTCATAAGTAGGCAAGGACGGTGACAAATAGTAGGCCCTAGATCAAGATTCTCTACCCATGACCTTGGACCCATCAGGGGTACAGACATGGTAATTTTGGAATAAAATCACTTTTATCCTAAAATTGGGGGGCATGTGTTTACACCAAAATTTGGGAAGAAGAACGTGGGAACTCAAAGCTTCCAAGATTACGTCATCAAGGAATCAATTGCATATGGGTCAATGTCAGCTGATTTAGATGTGGCACTAGAATTGGCTCTCTTTGAATGATGTCAGTAGATAAAGACAATGAGCTATGGTTGGCGATGGGAAATACATGTCGGACTATACAAAAAGGGAAAGATTAGGGTCCAAGTTATCTTAAGTTAGGAATGTTTTCTTTTATACCAAAGATTATAATGAGTCATACTTAAGTAGGATTCATGCTTAGGCTCTGGGTATAAATATTTGACCCCATCTATTGTAAAAGGACATCCAATCAATCAATACAAAATACTTTTTTTGGCTTTATGCCAACCCTTAGGAGTAGGAGTAGTATAGATCTCGATGAGTGCTTCAACAAGCAGGGCTGCATCGGTCCAGCCAACCTCCGGCTTGTCTGTAAGTACCATCATGGCTTATACTTCTGTTTGTATAGCTGCATCGATTAAGTTCGACCTCCACTATGAACTCTAGTATAAGCTAGTTATCAACTCTTATCTAGTTCAAGTACGGCTGCATCGGTTAAGTTTGACCACCACTGCTTGAATTAGATTAAGGTCAAGTTATCGGCTCTACCTAAGGGTGGCGTCCTTCGGATAGATTCATTAAGTTACCAATCTTGTTGATGTTCTTATTGTTATTAGTTTTCAGCAACAACAATATGCCTGATCGAGATCATTCTAGATCGGCCTTACATCCTTTTAGTCCATTGTTTGCTTTGTTACTATACGATGTTTCTTACTTTTAGCGATGAGTTACGTTTTATCGGCTGTTCTACCTCGATCTTGATCGTGCATAGTACATGGTTAAGGCACATATGATCCTGAAGAGGTTTACTGGCTAGTTAAATCTAGTCTATAGTTCGCTATTATGGCTACAATGATCCGGTCGATCCCCACTGATGGCACTTTAGATTGGAGGATGCTAGTTGGTAGATTTGTTCTCGATCAGGCATGTCCTTAACTATTTGCTATGCCTACATCAGCTAAATAGCCAATCGCCTATGCTTTAACACCTATAGCGTGTCTCCATGATTCTATTGAACATGAATATATCTGCTTACTTTAAAGGTTTGATTTGTTGTCTTTATCATGGCTACCATCGATCCTATCGAACTCCATTGTTAGAGATAACAGATTAAGTCTGACGAGTTCATAGGTTTGTCCATGTTAAATAGTCGATTGTCCACATGCTGTAGTCCCCTTTCACCTGAATCGGCTATTTTAGCTGATTCATTTGAGCTTTCACACATATAGCATGTCTTTCGGAAAGCCTATCAATGTATAGATGGTTTTATAGATTCTTTGGTTTTAGTTTGTTATTATCATCATAGCTGCCATCAATCCGGTCGAACCTTACTGTTGATGGTAATAGATTAGATTCAGAGCGTTTGTAGGTCCATTTGTAGTAGACAGTCGATTCATTCACATGCTATATCCTTTCTTGCTAGATTCATTGGCTCAATGCTTTACACTAGTAATATCTACCTAGCTGATGATCTCACTTACATCTGCGTGTACTATACTTGTCAGCATAAAATCAATCGCTACCCACAAGCTTTATAGCCCGTAACAGCCGTTTTCTTCACGTATCAGCTATTTAGTCAATTTTCCTGTCTAGCTGCTCCCGAAGTGGCACACTTGGAACTATCTCAGCAAAACCAACATGTTCCACCTTAAATCCACCTTAAATTACTGATAAACTTTCTCTCCTTATCAATTGCAGGTCAAATTGACTAGCACGCCTCGGGAGGAATTCACAGGATTGGTTAGCCCTGCATTGAAGCCAAACGGATCTCTAGCCTTGCTCCATCAAGTAGATCCTTCCGGCTTGCTGTGTAGCCTTCAATTCTTCTAGAAATTCCAACCAAGACTGGACACACTCATCAAATATAGTGGTCTTGTCTTGTTCACTTAGTGAATTGAATGAAGGTGGGGCCAAGGAGATCTTTTGTCTAGCAATCAGACCAACAAGCCTCCTCATTCTTATCTAGGCCCTCTTCTCTATGGGAAACCTAGTCAGAGTGAGCCCTATGATGGTTAGCTTCTCATCTGGCCACTGGGTGACTATCCTCTTTCTTGTCTAGGGTTTATGAGGAGGTTTAGATTGTAGTGCCTCTGTATTAGCATCTCTTCATCCTTATATTCAATTTTATTAGTAGTCATCATTAGTTCATTAACTAACCATTCTATGTAAGCACCTGTGCTACTTTCAAGCAGGTGGTAAGCAATCAGATTTCCTTTTACCATCTTTCATCTTCTAGTTCTTACTACGGTGCTAGATTGTAGACAAGTCTTACCGACATGGTAGCGATTTGTGAATCACTGTGCCCAGCTAGGTAACTTGAAACACATGCCCCACTTGTACCCTAGGCACAAGCAGGACCAACCCACTACCCTCTTGTCATGGGGTCTAGGTCCCCATCCAAACTTGGACTCCAAGCCCCTACTCTTGAGTCCTAAACTCAGAGCGATGCTTGGACCTCCAACCCAACAACCACCCTAAAAATTGGTCTGGAAAGAGCCAAAACCCATGACAAGAGAGTAACAAGTCTTCCCTATGCCCATACACAAGTATGTGCTCAGGATAATAAGTCTGTGACTTGCCTAGAGTCCAATGCAATGGTCGGTTTAACCGACTCAGATAGGGAATCAGTGTAACTAAGCTATGCCCCATTAGCCATAGGACACAACCTCTTACACCCACCAATACCCAAACCATATCCCTGCCCGGTCTCCATTTATCATTCATATATATATATTCCAAATGACAATAATATAGTAACAACAATAATATATTTCCTATCTCTCGCGAGTGACAGGCAATCACTCGACTTCTATCAGAGTCCTATAACATAGCAATCTACATGATCCTACCATACTAGTAAGACTCATAGGATAAAGATATATATGCAAGTGGGTTTCATTCAACTCCTTAAACTTAATGCACAAACATAATATAAAGTGAAGAAAAGTAGGGGTTATGCACCGAGGCTTGCCTGGGTAAAATATGACCAAAAGTTAGCATTCCATCTCCGTGACATGATCCCTGGCACCATCTTTTTAGCTACTCTAGTTAATACCTTCGATCCACCATCATTCCTGTTATGATAGGTATTGATGCAAATGCATAAATGTAAATAATCAACGACAACTGAAATGCTTAGAAATCCAATCACACCTCACAAGCTAACGAGATAGCTCTAACGTGCTAGTCTACGTATCAACATCATCAAGAAAGGTGTCATTTCCGAACAAGTGTTTTAGTTATACAATTCCAAGGTGTTTCTTTATTTCATTTAATTGATTTACTACATATTCAAACTAGGGCTCATTTGCTATCTTAGCAATTTAATTTTTCTGTAGTTGTAAAAATTATAGTGGACACCTAACCATATGATGAACCTACCATAAAAATTTTGTAGCATTTGGACCAAAGGAACTAATTTAATTAATTACAACAAACACTAGATTAATTTTTACGACAATTATCTTGTACTAAAGCATATGATTTTATGTGTTCACTGTGTAGTACAATCTATGTAGAGTTCAACAAAATTGGATTTGTGATTTTATGATTTTTATTTGATTTACTATGGAATTTACAATATTCTGCCAATTTAAAGGAATTAATAAGAATGAGAAAAAGGAAAGGCTTCGCAGGCCATTTCGGCCCAAGCCGACCCAATCCGATAGGAAGCCAGTCCAACGCGAGTGGGCCTCTGGCCCACACGTGGGAGCAGGCCGGCCCATGAGGGATCCGCAGCAGCGGTGGCAAACTTTCTAAAGAGTCCTTGTTTTATCCCATAATTGCAAAACCATTAAGGACACTATTCCTATGGGTCATACTATTCGCATTTTACTCCCTGGACAAGTTAAATTCGTGTTTTTGCAAGTCCTTGGGAATCTAGAGCAGAGTAGCGTAGCAGGTCTTGCCCGATCGACACTGGTTCTGGCCGGGAGGGCTCACTGGCGACGTGGGGCTAGCGATGAGGCGCGCAGGACCCCATGTGGAGACAACGTGGCCTTGGAGAGCGACCCTAGGGGGTAGGTCACCTGACGATGGATAGGGCATGACTACCTGCGTTGGCATGGTTCACTAGCGGTGGCGCTCATGCTCCAACAAGGCAAGCATGGTACAGATTGATCCAAGGGGTGGGGAAGCAATAGGGTCTCACCTAGGTACTGCTTGAGGCATTGGTTCGGTCAAATACACTATGAGGAGAGCTACCCACATGCGCCGGTATGGTGGCGGCGGCGAACTAGAGCAGCACCATCATTCCCTATGGTATGAAGCTCCATTGGAGAACCTATTGCAGCAGAAGTGGCAAGGTAACAAGGTAGCTCTGAGACGAGGTAAAAACAAGGAGGAGATGGACAAGGAGAGCATGCCCATGGAGGAGCCATGCTTCAGCGCTGATGGCAACTGTGATGAGGGCGAGGCCATGAATGGCTGCACCAGTGGACGTATATCATCGAGGCTTCGTTCGAAGGCTATCTAAGGACCTAGCGTAGTCATGGGTGTGAGCAATTGGATGGGGATGAGTTGAGCGTGGCCAATTTGGAGAAGGAAGGTAGAGCATGAGGGCGGCTATGGTGGCTAGGTGCTCTGCTCGACTATGACTTTTATAGCTAGTCGGGGCTACCTGGTGGGGAAAGGCATAGCTAGGAAGGTGCTTCCTAATGCAATGGCGAGGGCACACGATAGCTGCACAACGACTGGAGCTCGCGCGACAGCTGGACAGTGAGGCGGTGCAGAGCTCAGTGCATGGCGAGCATGAGCCTAGGGCACACGGCATGGTCAGGGCATGGGGAGTAGGCCAAGGAGACATGGGCACACGAGAGAGATGGATAGAGGTGGTGGCTCGGGTAGAGAATAGGGAGAAGCATCTCTAGGTAGAGCTCTGCTCCGCTCCGCTCCGCTCCTATGGTGGACGTTGCCACGATGAGCAGTAGCCAGAGAGCAGGGAGCACTGATGCTATCCCCCGAAGCATATCCAGGCATGGGCGCACATGGTGGCTTGTGGTAGCATTGCGGGGCCATGGGGGTAGGGCAACATAGGCAGCCACAAGCAAAGGCAGATAGAGGCAAAGATCGAGAGAGAGAGAGAGCAGAGGCGAGGATAACAGCTCGGTAGGTGGGATGAATGGCTGAGAGCGAGTGGGCCGAGGTAGTTGAGATGAGCGGCTGAGATCGCTCATTATAGTTGCCGGTCCATGAACAGAGCTCCAACAACATGTTCTCAACACGTTCTAGCGAAGTTCGGTCAATTTTTGCGAGAGCATCGTAACTCTAATGTAACCACGACCTACACCATGTCCTAGTATACACCTAACTGCAACTAATTGTGCGAAAACATAGATGTAGTGCTTAACCATTTTTGTTAGAAATTGAATGCCAAAATGGCATTGTCTACTATCATTTCATACTTAAAAGAATTCTAGGTTTTAGTTAGAACTAATGTTCCTAAGCACTTTTGGTTAATTTTTAAATGGTCTAAACTTTACCAACAACCATTTCATGACATAGCCCACCTTTTATACCAAACAATAGAACCAAAATAGCATGGCATTATTTAACTACCTTACATTTTATAATTCACCAAAAAGTGTACTCTCAACACAACTTTGAATTTTTGCCGATTCACCGAAAAGGGCAAATTTTAATTTCCAATTCGATTTTTGAGCCATCAGAAATACCATGGAACAACATCTATTCACCAAATCAGTGGTTGCATTTTCATCTACTAAACTTGCACTTCAAATTTCATTGAAGTACCAATTACATGTTATTTTTTATTCTTGTTTATAAAAAATTATTTTTGTGCCACACGATTGAATCTACCCGTCTATTTCCTTGTCGGGATTTTCATTAGTACCTTAATGCGAGTTTTAACTCTAACACCTGAGAAACCTTCCTTGATAAATTCTCTTGGGCCTTAATCTAGGTGCTAAGTGAGCTCATAACACCAGAGGTGTTACACGTCTTCTCCTGCTGATGATGCCATAGATGCGTGATCAGATGCCTATCAAACAAAGGTGAGCAAGGTTGTTAGTGAACATGATAGAACACTGACATCTAATAGTTACTAGTGTTAGTATATCACAAAGCTTCATCTTACCATTCTATTAGGGACTGTAACAGTAGTCAATAGCTAGCAGTGTAGACACCTTTCACAGCACCATAGAGCCACACATATGCAGTGAAAACAACAAAAATGTCATGAAATGATGTACAATTCAGCATAGAAAATTCAGAGTAGACTAAAATACATCTACAAGTTCAGGCTATATAACATCTCAGTCCACTCAACTAGATCATCAACAACTAGATCAATAGTTCAGGAAGCAACAGAAAATGCAACATTATGTAATACTAACTAAAATTCTCAGCTAAGTATGATCCATAAGAGTTTATACTGATCAACAAGCATAAGTAGAGTATGAGCAAGTGTTTAGTAATATAGCAGAGCTAATAGTCCAGATCAATATTTACAACCCATTATACAACATCTACATGATAAGACTAAAATTAATGTACAGGTTCAGGCTCTAGAAACCAATGCTACTAGTCTAGTATTTCATTCATGTCATAGGCACAAGAACATCTCAATCCACTCAACTAGAACAAAACTACTAGGTTCCATCATACAAGCATAACCAGACATTCTAATTTTCAAAAATCCATCTACTGATCCTTATCTATCTACTATACCTGACAACTATCCATCAAAAATCCCTCAACCAGAAACAACAGAGACTCGATAATAGCCTTTCCTACTACAAATCCTTGGCTATTGTAAAATCACTAAGCTGCTACATCTAACTAAAGAAAATCCATGTTAGAACTCACTAGGTGGGGTCGAAGGAGGAGGCTAGCACTATCGGAGAGGACAAAGGGGTTGCTAGAAGCAGAAGATGTCATCGACCTACGGCCTCTGCTCCACTCACAGTGCCTCTAGAACGACCATTGCCACGCCCAGCTGCTTTAGAGATGGTGTGTTGTGCCCTGTTGGACAGAGATGGAGATAATGGTGGAGGACAACCTTAGAGATGGTGGCTGTCAGACCTCAGCGAATGGCGTCGAAGATGAAGAAGGGCAGACGCTGGCGCGTGTATGCGGACGGTGGGCGGAAGCGACAATGGTGAAACCCTAGAATGCGGGGAGTGGACGGGATCAAAGACGGTGGAGGCGCATAGATGTGGCGGTGGTGGCAGGGAGCAGACAATAGAACCCTAGAATGGGGGAAGTTTGATGTGAATGGACTTGGGGAATGCGGGAAGGCTAAGAAATTTTGAAAAAAGGGCGAGCAAAAGGAAATTTCTTACTACAGACGCGTGTGGCCAAGACACGTCTGTAGCAATAAAAAAAGTAGGTCAAAAAATTATGTCCTAGCTAGGGATCGAACCTAAGACCTGCAGGCCCAGAAGCAAGTGTCTTTATATTACGCTATTTAAGGAGTTCGAACATAAAGTGGTTTGAATAATTTGAATAGGGTACACGATAATTTCCATTGGTTCGAAGATTGATGAACAAGTATGATTTTTATTTTTAATCTCTGGCTAAAACTTGTAACTAGCCTTTCTCCCTCATACTAACTTCAAATTTGATGATTTTTTTCTCAAATTTTTGTAAAATCATGCTCTACCCATTTATTGTATTGTTATAGCTATTATTTTTGTCATTTTTTCATGTGACTGTGTTTTATCAATTCAAAATTTGAATTTCAAGAAATGGCAACTTCAAACAACATTTTGAAGAAGTAAATGGTTTCAACTGAAAAAGTTATCAACAACAATGTTGTAGAACTGATCAAGATCTACAACCTTTATTTTGGTCATTTCTTCATCCAAGAAAGTGGAAGCAGAAGGCTATGTCCACCTCATTGGTGGCGGTGAAGAAGAAGGGCACGCACTCTTGCTTGGTGGTGGGGCCCTCTTCTTCCTCGTCAGCGGTGAGGTTGGTGGCATTGAAGCCAGAGGAGGAGGGTAGAGAAGGAGCCAGTGCCAGTCATGCTAGAGGTGGACATGTCATCAGATAGCGAACCGGTGGTGGGGAAATGCAGGCATTGCTTCAACACCAGTGGGAAGACATGCCTTCGTTGGATGGGCACTAACTTCAAGTGTGGCTCCAAGCTCGACGAGGTAAGCTCCAACCACAGCTTGCTTAGTTAGGGTTTCATGATTAGTGCTTATAATGATATTCTATGCTTGTCGCTGCCTAGACTGCTATGCTTATGCACTCTGTTGTGTTTGCTCTACTGCTTATATATATATTATGCTATATAAATTACAGTTTCAGTTATTGTGATCTAGCTTATTTAGGGTTTTAGTGCTATTTAAATTCTCTGCTATTGATGTGTGATGAGAAGACAGGCACTTATGTGAGCTACCTGATGCTGTGATGAGAAGACTACTTGATGTTGTGATGAGAAGACTAGCTTATTTAGAGTTATCTAAAAGTTAGTATTTCACATGATATGTTTCCTGCATTTTCTATTTTAGCATTGCAATTTCAGTTAACTGAATGTTTCAGTTAACTGAATGTTAGTTCAGGCTTTTGTTATCTTATTCTGAATGTTAGTTAGTTGTAATTTAGTGTAAGTTAGTATTTGGCATATGTTTAGGCTTCCGTTACCTTAGTTCAGAAAATAGCATTGTCAAGAATTTACTGGCTTCAGTTTTAGTTTCAACATTGTCAAGAATTTAACTAAACTATTTTTGTGCATATATGTAGGCTCCTAATTTTGGACTCCCTCCGAGTACCATGCATGAGGCTCTGCTAGTAGTGGTTATGAAACCACTACAGGAAAAGCTTTTGGCTATTCACTAGACGCTTGACGATGTTAAGGAGTTGCTGAACAATCAAGCTGTGGAAATACAAGAGTTGAAGAAGATGCATGCTGAGAAGAAGGAGAAGGGACCTACTAAGGAGATGGTGGACACCATGGGTGCCCAGCTGGTGGCCGTGACTCAGAAGTTGGAGGGCCTAACCAAGGAGGTGGACGACATCCTAACAAAGAAGCCAAAGTTATCATGCCACTGAAACAGTGATGACCTTAAGTTACCTTAATTAATATATGTATTGTGTGGTGATATGCTGTATGCACACTGGCTCATCTATATGTGGTAATATGTTGTATGGACACCTTAAGTTAATTAGCTATCTATGTGTTGGATGCTCATGTATGGACACCTTAAATTAATTAGCTATCTATGTATATTTATGTTATATGTGGTGCATATTTGTGTTGCTGTGATGACCATAGCAGCCACTGGATGTCGCACCTAATTTTGCATAGCAAAACTAAGTACTCATGTATGTGCGCCCAGGATGTTCAAACACACACATATATCACAAATTGCAATAGTATCAAAGTAAAATACTTATTACATCGCATATCTCTTCATAAAGTTAATACAAAGTTTGCTCAATGGCAATATTATTACAATCATAGTGGAATAACTAGCCCAACTGCCACAGGGACTCCAACTGGTGAACGTCTCCGTAGTAGTCCTGAACATCCTCCAGGAACTCTTCATATCCATTATCTGTTACCCATCCGGAATTTTCATTGGATGTAAAGCAAGTGTAAGCTGACCATGCTTAGCAAGTATATCAAAGGGATCTATGAGGCTCAAAAAGGCTTGACACTGTTGGACTGCGGTTCGCAATTTTAGTTGATCAAGTTTTAGCATCCTGAATCACTACTTTAGTGAACAATCCCAATTCCCAAGTGATATTAAAGTATAGTCAAGTTTATCTCAATTCCCAACCATCCACCATCCACAGTAATCACTAATCTTGAAGGATCCAGACCGCTCGTATCTATAAGCACGGCTATTATAATAGGTCAAATATTTATGTAGAAATTGTACATCTTTACCCACCGAGCCATGATTCCCAATGCCGGGGTTTGAAAAGCCCACTACACCTCTACCTAGGAAGTGTGGCAAGGTTTCACTATAAAACCTTTAGCTAGTTGCACTAACAAGTCATAGCTATAAAGGAGTGGCACATGTGGGCATCGCAGCATGGTACACACCCTAGCAGAAAAAGGAAAGATACCCTTTTACCCTTACTGGAGCTACAGACAAGCTAGTACAATCTAGTTAACAGGTTAAAGTTAGAGCCATATGACACTCGGGGTTGTACGGACCCTCCTGGGTTGCCACTTTAGGATTAAGTCCTTATGGAGAGGCACTAGATTACTCAACCCCATACTCTAGCCCCTATCTGTTGCTAAAAGCTCCATTTTATCACATTGTATATAGCCTTTAGTCATGTTTAACAATTATTTTATGTTAAGCGCTGCAACATCTATCCAAAATGCCTACCCAAAAACACCAGGTATTAAGGATATGTGGTACAAGTAATCATCTAGGTAAAGTCCTTAAAGGCATTTCAAATTAAACATATGCATGAATATGAATGGTAATAGTTCATAGGTAACAAGGGGCCTTTGATACACTTGCCTTAAACACCGATCCTTCGGTAAGCTTTAATCTTCAACGTCCTTTCTTCTTCTTCTAGATCACCACGTATATCTCACCGACTGGACGTAATCATAGAACACCACATAAATATCCATACACATACATGCATAGCATATAATTGCATCTATATCAGAACAGTACACCAACCAGTAAAATAAGAAAAACGACGTATCGCTACAAACACACAAATGCAAAAGACACGCTATATGGGATTCAACGAAAAAGCGACTATCAAAGGATTTTCGGTGCAATGAAAAATAAAACATATCCATATAACATATTTTAATTATAGAAATACATGTAAATATTTTCATTAATCAACTTGTTTCATTGCTTAAGAAAGAGCTTAGTATAAAACCTATATTGACTTTATATTCCGAAAACGATGCAAGTGATAGTATTAATACAATTAACTTTTTAGCTGCCAAAATACATTTGAGTAACATGAGAACCACTAACGCCACTGCCTAGAATACACCGAACAAAAGTAACGTGACAAGAACGACTCGATATAAAAAGAATAAAACCTAATTTGCTTTTAGTACTAAAAATGGTGTGAGCAATAATATTAATCCAATTAATATTTGTGTTGAAAACTATAACACGGGACATGGTATATAACATCGTCATCGCCTAGCATACAACGTTACAAAGCGAGCATAGATCAGAAACATAATTAAAATCTAGATTGATTTTAATTAAAAACACTATTAAATAAATGTTAAACAAATTAATATTTAATTGTAACAATGGATCGATTATGGAAAAGTACAGGGGTTAGAACGCAAAATGCGCGTGCACTATGCTGTGAACTCGGTCCTTGAACCATGGACCGGGGAGGAGCTGTGAGAGCGATCCACCATGGACCATGTCCATGAAGGTGTATTTGGAGTCTAAAGAAAAACAGCCATAAAGTTAAGACACGTCATGCTGATGTCAGCAAGCTAGCAAGGAGCGAGGTAGGAGCACGGTGCTCGGCCTTGGTGCTGCGCATGCTCGTATTATTTTAAGTAACAAAAATCATTTGAAACTACTAGTTCAGATTAGTCAAATTATATATCTAATTTAGAAAGATGAGTTAAACTAATCATATTTTAATTATAAACATGTGTGTATTATTTAATCCATTCAAACTTTAACAACGTAAAAGAGAAAAACATGTGAGCCTCTAACACGAATTTTGTACATGGAACGTGTTTAATTTAAGTATATTACAATTTGAAATATATAAGTTAACATTAATCCAATTAACATTTGCTTACGAAAGACCGAAGTTTACTTACATTATTTTTTTCTAATTATAAAACTAGCTGTGTATAAACTAATTAAATTAATTATTTAATTATATACTGAAAACATGTGACATGAAAACTAATAGCACTATTGTATAGATTTCGACGACACAAAACTAACGCAACTGGAACGAACTGAAACGGAGTTAAAATGAATAAGCTACGATTATTTAACGTCCGGTGGCAAACTCGTAAATACCTCGTCTTCTACCTTGGTCATCTTCATCCTGTCTGTCTGCTCCTTGCGTACATGGTCATGGCAGGGAAGTTGCCTGCTGCTACTCGCGTGGAGGGACTCAGGGACGGATGGACCTAGCAGGCCGGCGGTGGCACACGGCCGCGCGGCTAGCAGCCCGCCACGCGCGCAACAAGGCTGCGGCGGCGGCTGGCCAGCGCAGGACCTACACAGCCGAGCCCGCACAGGCCGGCAGCGGCGCTTGCTGTGCAGGGCGTGGGAGTCCACAGGGCTGGGGAAGGGGTGCGGGGTCCGCACGGTGAAGGCACAGGAGTGCGGTCAAGGGGCAGAGATGGTGCTGCAGCGCCGGACGACGAAGAACAAAGAAGCTCTGTCAGCCATGGTGGTTCCTCGCCGGAGAAGAAAAATTGAGGTTAGGGAAACGAAGAACGGGCACGGATTCGCGAAAAGGATGGCAAGATGTTGTAGAGGACGACGAGATCTACCTCGTGGTGGTGGTGGTCGACACCGGAACGCGACGGTTTGGCCAGAAAAGCTCATCGGAAGTTCGCCGAAAACCTAGGTGTGCCGAATTTCGGCATCCGATCTACGGGGCTACGAGTGGCTTCTCGAAAAACCGATCGTACTTCTGGAATCCTCGCATTGAGGGCTACGCCAGCATATATATATACGCAGGGTTTAAAGATTTTGGAAATCCGAGATATTTTGGGAAATAATTGATTTTTGGAATTAAAATAATTATAGAAAATCATGAATTACTATTTAGGCTCCGAAAAATATCTCTAAGCTCCAAAAAATTCTATAAAAATTTCTAGGGATAGATGGAAGAATAAGGAACACAACCAAAGTGGTTTAGCTCCCAGAAAAGACTTTTGGATTGATCGAGGAAAAAGACAGCTCCAAAAAATAGGAATTTAATCCCAAAAAAGGTCGGAAAGATTCCTAGAAAGAGAGATATCGTTCTAACGCGTCTTAAAACCTTTTCCAAGTCTTTGAATTTTGAAAACAAAGCATGTTATCTAACTTTTGTTTTTGCAAGTTTTTGAATTCTTTTTAAACCACTACTTGAAAATAATGTTTTGAAGATTGACATTTGAACTTATTTTCCAAACCACTAACCACAAAAGTACCAATGCAATGGCATGTATGCGCAAACATGTTGCTACCCTTATGTTGGATTATAATTTAAAGAAAATTTTCTTTTACCTATGTTTTTATGAGCACAAAACAATTAACAGAAATTATTTTACTCTTTTTAGAAAGTAGCTAATTTTAGGGTGTTACACTGGATGCTGCTAGTTTCATGTATGTACTGGATGCTCATGAGTTGAAGAAGATACTGACTGAGAAGGAGGAGAAGAGAGCTACATATGTATATATATGTTATGTGTGTTGCTGTTATGACCATAGCAGTGACTAGATGCTGCTGGGATATGTATGGACACCTACATGTTAATTAGCTATATATGTGTGTGTTGCTCATAAGTGTGTGCTGCTCTTGTGATATGAATGGATGATTATGTGTGCTGCTCATTTGTGTGCTGATATGACACATCAAATTTTAGCAGCATATATACCCTATGCATGTCATGAGGCAAATGAAATGAAGTAGTCTTGATAAGCAAATTTTAGCATACATTAACAAGGTACCATACACATTACAAGGAGTTGTGGGCTTAACATCCTAGACTAGATGACATGAACTTATCTAGTACAATTTACATCTCTCATTCTACAATTTACATCCTTGATGACATGAACTTCTCTCATTAGCCAAAATCCATTCTTGAAAGTTTCTAAAAGTAACATCACATTGTTAGTAAGAGCGACGACAAATATATATTGTTAACTAAAAAAATGAGATTGCACATTGTTCAAAAACTCACAATAGCATCTTCTTTTGCATACTTTCCGTTTTTGGCATATTTTTGCTAAGGGGGTGTTGGTATTTATTAGCTTATCACTTATTTAGTAGTCACCTATTATAAACCTATATCTCCTAACATTACTTTACTAGGTTGTCATCCCTAGTGATGATACCAGATATGCTTGTTGACATTTCTTAGTGTCGCTACTACAAACAGAGTTTTTAATCTAGCCCCTAGTAATAGCACCAAGAATGCTTGCTGGTACTACATAGCATTACTACTAGAATAGTACTAAGCAGTTCTTTATTAATTATGTGACTAGAAAGAATAAATATATGACTGAAAAGGATCTGCAAGCGCACAGATAATATATCATTGTAGCATTTTACCTGAGAGTATTCCAGGTATCGTTATTTATATTTTTACCATAGGGAAGGTCTAGCATGGACATGTATTGATAACTTATACTATTGAAGGAGAAGTAAACCATAACCAATATTCTACGCATAACAGGGGTAAGTCATAGGATAATATATATATATATATATATATATATATATATATATATATAAGTACTGATCAATGATAAATCACTCAGAGTACTCATTTCTATGTCATTAGCATGGCTAGGTAGAATATTACATGAATAATTCCTAAGTCATTCTTAATTACAAGTCAAAGCATACATTAATTAGTGCAATTATACCTAGTAATCATTGCTGAGATCATCGTCATATCTACACATAAGGAATATTACTAAGGAAGATTAAGAACAGAGCTCGCCCTTCCTTCAAAACTGAACCCTACGTGCGCCTATATTCAGGGAGTGGACTACAAAGGTGTCGATGTTTCGAGTAAACACCAATGAGTAAATTTGTATATTGCGCGTCTAGCTCGAATGGTGTACTAAGAGGACACAAGGATTATACTAGTTCAGGCCAAATGTCCCTACATCTAGTTTTAGGCTGCTCGTGTTACTAGCACTGAGTTTGTAGTAGGGGATTACAAACTAGCGAGAGAGGGAGGAGCTCCCAAGTCTCTGTGGTTCGATTGCTCGATGCTAGAGGTTTTTGATCTGATGCAGTGCGATGTACAAATGCTATGTGATGCACTTGTTTGATGTGCGATGTCCCTTAGAGGGATGCCCTACTTTCCCTTTTATAGGCCAAGGGAAAGTAGGGGTTACCATGGAAGGGAAGAGGGGAAAAAGAAAGAGAAATAAGGAAAGCCATCCTCTTCACATGGGTCCCGTTGACCCTATAGATCATGGTGGCAATGATGTCACACCGGGGTCCTGTTGGCCGCTGCAGCATACATGCAGGCGTTGTATGTTGTTCTTGTCTTCCATCCCATCCGAGTCAACAAAATGGTCAATGGGTCCCTGACAAAGGCCATATGGGGGGCTAGTGATACAGTGCCAGTCAACTGACGCTGGTCAACTAACATTGGATGGTGGTTAGGCAGGGAGTTGGTAGCACAATGCTAGCCTATTGACGTGATGGGCGACGTGAGTCTCCCAGCATGGCCTGATGCGATCGCCAGTCGCATTAGGACACGCCCGAGACGTGCTCCCAGGCGTGTTCCTCCACGCCGTTATGGTTGAAGCGGTTTGAGACCTACCCTAGGGCCACTACTTTTGTCCAATAGCAAATCCGACCCCCAGGGAATGGGTGAGGTAGAAATCTCACCCTGGGGGCTAGGCGAGATGGAATCCGACCTATGGGGGTCGGATGAGGCAGAGCCCTTCCCATGGGACAATACGAGTCAGAGCCCACGCTGATGAGGATGTGACACCCATGCATATGACCATGTTTGGCACATGGTATGGAGGGGTAGGAGGCCAGCAAGGGTGTCCAAGTCAAGAAGGAGGCCCAAGGCTAATTCGGTTCGAGTCCCCAAGGTGGAGGCCAAAAGCAACTCAAGTTCGAGTCTGCTTCGGCCTCCTGGACCTATCTACCTTAAACTGGTCACCTAGGAAGCATCCAAACTCTGTTTTTGATGATCCACATATGGTTGGAAATCTAATTTGATAAGGAAGCCAATACAAGTGGTCTCACATCAAAAGGCCTTCAAAATCAATGGGAATCGTCGAAACAAGTCAGCGTCTAGAATCTACCAGGGTGCTACGACACCGTCTTTTGGTTCATTGGTCTGTGTATCATGTTTGGGCCCATTAGGGGGCATGTCTAGGGTAGGCAACGACCCTAAGACCTTTATAATCATATGCCACCACCGTCATTAGGTTTTGTGGTTTTGCTTAGATTAATCTATCAAGAACAGTTTCACCGTTCATCGGTTTGTGAGACTCCAACTTCATGAGATTAATCATTCATCTACAATTTGGTTGGTTTCTTTCTTGTTCTTGCTTGTGTTCTTTGTTGCATAGGTAGGGATTAGCCTTCTTAGCGAGGTCAACCAGATCCATGTCTCGGTTGATAACCAGAGGAGTTGTGGTGCTAAGATTGCAGGGTTCGATCTTTCGATCTGAAGCCGGATCGGTGTGTCATTCTCCGCCACAACGATAGTTATCACTACCTAATTGAAGATCAGGATCCCCATTTCCATTAAGTGGTAATTAGAGCTAAGGTATACTATCAAGTTCATATTTATCCCTTAGTTTGGAGTGTTTCGCATTCGTCCCATAGTCCAGTGCCATACTTTTTTTCCTGTCCTAGAACCTTTCGCACCATAGATTTTGCATATTTTAGTTTTAGAGTTTGTCATGTTGAGTTTGTGTCCTAGTCAAGGTCTTGTTGCTAGTTAGGTCATGTTAGAGTCCAGTTCGTGTGTTTTCCCCCATTGTTTCCATTACACACCTTGGGGTTAGACGAGGCGGAAAACTTGTCCTTGGAGTTGGAGCCCACGCCTTGGGGTCAAACAAGGCAGAGACCTCATCCCCGGAGTTGGACAAGACGTGGATCGGCCCCTGGGGGCCGGATGAGGCAAAAACCCTATCCTTGGATGAGGCATGACCTAGCCCTTAGGGGTCAGACGAGGTGGAAACCTCATCCTTGGAGTTGGACAAGGCGTGGCCCGGTCCCTAGGGTTCGGACAAGGCAGAAACCTCATCCTTGGAGTTGGATGAGGCGTGGCCTAGCCCCTGGGGGTCGTACAAGATCACAGTTGCATCCTTAACCATTGGATCAGGCAACGTGATGCTCATTAATCCTTTGGTTCGGATACCCAGGTATAGGTACCCGACAGTATCCCCTAAGTCTTTGGAGGGGTGAGACACTCCTACAAAGGCTTTTTGTGATTTGTTGCTCCTATGGCCGTTATGCTATGTAGGGTAACCGAGTAGGATTTAGGCACCCAACCTCCATGTGGGGGACACGGATGCCTAGCCCTTGAGGAGGAGATGCGCTGGTAATCCATTTTCCACCGGGTGTGTGTGAGAGCACCTAGTGGGTGTAGCCCCGGAGCCTTTGGAGGAGTGAGACACTCTTGCAAAGGCTTTTTGCGATCCATAACTTGAGGGCGCACAAGAGTACTATTCGTTATTGTCGCTTTGTAGGATAGCGAGCCCTTGAGCCTCTAGGAGCCGGTCGCCTAGTTTCTTGCATCACTTCGTTCATGGTTTCCACAACTAGAGGTGACTCGTCGTTTGTCTGCGACCACGCATTCAGTCTCTTTGCGATGTCGAGCCCTCGAGCCCTTGTGTGTAGCAGGGGTCCGGTCAGGGGGTCGATTCGTCTTGTGATTGTTGTCCCTCATGCGTCCATTCGCTAGAACTAAGGGTTAAATCGTGCCATGCTTTCCTCGCTAGATGGAGCACTGTGCTCGGTGAGTTGTTAACAGGCTTGTTCGAGTGGAGCCCCGGCATCCCCTTCATAGGGGCCTGGTTTGAGGTCAACTAGTGACTAACTGTAGATTCTTAGTGGCCAGTCAATATAGTTCTTAAATCCATTCGACCGGTCCGATGGCTTGATGCCTTTCTTCTAGGAAAAACCATGGACCTTTCATCATCCAAAACTCAAAATGAGGGTCAGGACGCCTATGGCACTTCGCGCGCTTCGGTTATTGGCCGCTAGTGGGCCTATCCTTAACCTCCCCTCACTCTAGGGTGCCCTAGAGTAGCCATTGTGGTAGAACCGCCTAATCTAATGCCTCCCAGGAGTGCTCATCTTCCATTAGACACTAAGCACTCAAAGAAGAACACTAAATTACTCGGTTCCGCCAGGCACACCCCAGGGGAGAACCCAAAAATCCATATTTTTCCATTAGGATCACAAATGAGAGAATAAAACTTACATCATTCATAACCATTTCTTACATCACTTTTAATACAACATTAGAGTATGATATTTGTTGTTACACAACAAAATGTAATCATATTATCAGATTTATGAACAATTTAATTGAATAGCGGAATATAAACATATGATCAAAATTACAGCAGAAATAAATATCTAATCATGACATGATGAAGTATTGATATATAAGCTATGGCAATAGATTATGAAACTTTCATTTATAAAAGCATTTGGTGAGAGTTATAAATAACAACTACGATCACAACGTAAAGGAATCCTCATTGAGCCCACTAGGAGGTATCCACACACAAGAGTCAGCTCTAGCGTCTACCTATCACCTGCAACAGAGGGAATAAAACCCTGAGTACTCAATTGTACTCAGCAAGACTTACCCGACAAGAGGAAAGAAAAGACTCTAAGGACATGCAAGGCTATCTGGCTTGTGGGTTCATTGCATTTGCATAAAGCATTACTAAAAGTGTGTCCTTATATTCGATTTTTATTAATAGCTGCATTAGTTCATTAACTACCCATTCTATGTAAGCACCTATGCTACTTTCAAGCAGGTGGTAAGCAATTAGATTTCCTTTTTCCATCTTCCATCTTTCATCTTTAGTTCTTACTACGGTGCTAGGCATAAGACAAGCCGTACTGACTCAGCGGCGATTCACAAATCAATATCCCTAGTTGGGTACCCCGAAAACACACACCCCGCTTGTGCCCAAGGCACAAGCAGGACCAACACATCACCCTCCTATCCTAGGGTCCTAGGTCCCCATCCTAACTGGGACTCCAAGCCCTCACCCCTGAGTCCTAGACTCAGTGCAGTGCAAGGACCTCCTCCACCAAAACAAAACCCTGACAGTCGGTCTAGAAAGAGCTAGAACCCACGACAAGAGAGAAATAAGTCTTCCAAGTGCCCATACACAAGTATGTGCTCGAGATAATAAATTTGTGACTTGCCTCAATGGCTTATGCAATGATCGGTCCTTAACCGGCACAAATAAGGAAAGTAGTGTAACCAAGCCATGCCCCACGTCTACGGCGACACAACCTCTTACACCCACCAATACCCAAACCATATCCCTACCCGGTCACCATTTTTTCCTTTCCACCATTTATATTTTCCAAGTGATAATAATACAATAATATATTTCCTATCTCTCGTGAGTGACAAGCAATTACTCGACTTCTACTGAAGTCTTGTAGCATAGCATTCTACATGATCCTGTCATACTAGTAAGACTCATAGGATAAAGATATATATATATATATATATATATATATATATATATATATATATATATATATATATATATATATATATATATATATATATGCAAGTGGGTTAAATTCAACTCCTTAAAACTTAATGCACAAATATAATTTAATCTACAGAAAAGTAGGGGTTATGCATCGGGGCTTGCCTGGGTAAGATATATATTAAAAAGTTAGTATCTGCATCTTAAGATCATCCACCATCAACTAAATAGAAAACCCATTGCATTGTCTCTGAGAGAGAATACCATTACACCATCTTCGGATTCCCAATCATCCTTCAATTGACCTGTTGATCCATCATCGTACCTATATGATATGCATTGACGCAAATGCATAGATGTAAATAATCAATGACAGCCAAAATGCTTAGAAATTTGATCACACCACACAAGCTAACAAGATAGCTCTAACGCTGGTCTATGTATCCAAGTTGTCGAATAAGACGTTATTTCCCAACAATTATTTTAGTTATATAAACCCAAGGTGTTTCTTTATTTTATCCTATCGATTTAACCATTATTCAAAAATACGGCATTATTATCTATCTAGCAAACTAATTATTCTGGAGCTACAAAAATTACAGTGAGCAACTAATAATATTAGTAGTTTACTATCAAAATTTTAGAGTAAACACCATCACCGATTTATCCCAGAAATTCCTACAAGTGCTTATTTTAACAATATTAAGATGTTAAAATAATTAGAGAAATCCTAAAAACACACTGAACCTATGCGAACAAAATACACTATTAGATAGATCATGATTTTAGGAACTCAACAAAACTAGTTTGGCATTTTTATGATTTTTTGTGATTTTCTATGAATTTTATAAGTTTACTTCAGCTTTAAATTAGAAAACACCTTAAAATGAAAAAGGGCCGGCGGCCACTAACTGGCCCAGCAGCCCGCTTGGCTAGGATCAGCGGCAAGCAGGCCCAGGCGGGGACGCATGGACATCGACTGTAACACCCTAAAATTTGTCTCTTTTAAAATAGAGCTAAAATTATTTATTTATGAATTTTTATGCACATGAAATATAGGAAAAATAAAAATCTTCATTAATTTAAAATCCATCATAAGGTAGAAACATGTGTGAGCATACATGCTGTTGCATTTTATTTATTATGATGAATGGTGTTGATCCAAAACTCCAAAGTAATTTAGAATGTTTTTGAAAAGGGTTTGAAAATGGCTTTGAAATAAAAGAAAACAAAATTAGAAAAATGAAAGTATTTTTAAAGTTGTAAAGTTTATCTTGGGAAGCCTAACAAAATTGTCCATTTCCATTTGAATAGGGAAGTATATTTGAAACTATACTTGAATTTGATTTGAATTTGGCTTAAGATTGAAAACTAGAAGTGGAAAGGATTTGATTTTGAAAAAAAAATTGCTTCTCTTCCTTTTCAACCCAACTCCAGGAACTGGCCCAGCCCTCTCCTTTCTTCCCTTCCCGGTCGGCCTGCTGGCGGCCTAGTCCTGTGCACCTCCCCTCTTTCCCTTCTCCCCTGCACTGGCCCACTCGGTAGCCCACAGCCGCGCCTTCCTTCTCTTCCATGCGCACCTGCTCACCGCGCGGCCCAGCTGGCACCCCGGCTCGCTTGGCTTCACCTTAGCGCATAGCTGCACATGCTTCCCTTTCCCCTTTCACTATGCCGCTGGCCCCATGCATTAGCCGCCCACACGCGCTTCGCCCTCTTCTCCCTCACTGCCCTGTTGGCCCCGCATGCCAGCGCTGGCTCCTTTCCTTTCTTCCCCGCTTCCTTCCTTTCTTTACCCCAGTAATGGCGCACGCCACAAATGACAAGCCACCGTGCCCGCGCCTACATGGAAAGCGCCCAATCTCGCCCTCCTCAAGCTTCCCTTCCTTCTACCGTAGCGCCGCTATCTATAAAGCCTCGAGCTAGATGCCCTCCCTCCTCCTTTTCTCCATTTGCCTATCGAAGCTTGCCACAGCCACCCCGTAGACACTGCTCCGGTGCCGAATTGACGATGCCGACGTACCTAGGAGCACCGCCGTACTCCCCCGAGCCCGTCGGTACCATCAATTCCTCGTTTTGGCCTTGATTTGCCCGGATTCATCCTCACCGTGCCCATTCTTCTCTCACCAGATCACCACCGTCATCGACCCCACCTTCAGAGCCCTTCTCGGACACCACTACCATCGCTGCTAACCTCATGGTGAGCTTCGTCGTCTTCCTGTGCCATTTGTTCATCATTTTATGCACTAGAACGTCGTATCGGCGAGTTTCCAAAGCCGCCAGCCATGGCACCGCCGTGGGGAACGCGACCCCGATGTGATCCCCATCCCCATTAGGTATCCCAGTGAGTTTGCGAGGTTCCACACTTCACGTACATGCCTTCAGCTTGGTCAGGGGTGGACGAAGTTGTCGTAGCGACGTCCGTCGTCGTGCTACCTCATCGCCGACAATGGCATGCTCGCCGGAGATGCCGTGTAGCCGCCGGAGATCGTCCAATGTCACCAGCGCCTTCGGATCTAGATGGATGGTCAGGATTAGATACCCCTTCGGGGTTACGTAATCAGTCCACTATAGACCCATGCACTCGGTCCATGGCGCCATGTCAGTGCTGGCCCACGGCACGTGGAGCACCGCGCCAGTCCGCGCACGCCACACGTCCGCCCAGTCAGCAGCCGGGTCAAACCCGCAGTCAAGCCATGCACGTTTTACATAATAGTCCCTATAGTTTCCAAAAATAGTACCCGCAGTCCAGCAGCCGTGTAATTTCATATTTTTAATTATTTTAATTAAAAAATAAGTTCAGTTTATTTATAGAAATGTCATTGCACCTTATTTCATGCATAACTTTTGCGTTTTAAGTTGGATTTGACCGGTTCGAATTGTGTTAGGACCGTATTTACGTTTTCTATGTGTTTACACTACTATTAGACATGTTTCCAATATTTCAAATTCATGGGTAGATTTAATTTATTATTTAACTAAAGGAAACTTGTTTAAATCATAACTTATTCATTTTAACTCTGAAATAGTCTGTTCAAGTTGCGTTAGATTCATAACAATGAGATTTATGCATTAGTAATAGTGTTTACTATATTACTATTTCAGAAAAATCATGGTTTAAATCATATCTGGATTAATGATTATGCAACTAGATTTTATAAATAAAATATGGTTTCTTTTACTTTTGTTTTATAATTCAAATCTAAAATTGACTTAATTCAATCTATACTTTTTATAAAATATCTTATATGAATTTATATAGTTAAAATAAATGAAGCCTATAGTTTTCTTTTCCACGTATAAAGCAAATCTCTCGGTAGTTGTAACTTTTCAACCGTAGCTCCGATTAGCGTGCCTCTCGCGACTGTGTGTTCATAGCCATGCGTAGAAGCGTATTTCAAACTATTTACTTATTTTTCTATGATTGGTGTACTATTCTGATATAGATGCAATTATATGCTATGCATGTATGTGTATGGATGTTTGTGTGGTGTTCTAAGATTACGTCTAGCCGATGAGATATACATGGTGATCCAGAAAAAGAAGAAGGACGTTGAAGATTAAAGCTTACCGAAGGATCGGTGTGTAAGACAAGTATAGCATGGGACCATCCTTGTTACCTATTCACATTTAATTACTTAATTCATATTGCATGTGTCTACCTTGTTGCCAATAAGGATATCCTATATATTTTATATCTTGTACCTTGACACCTTTGGGTTATTGTTTTGGGTAGTTTTTGCTAGTGCTTAACTAAACCATGATCTTGTAACTTGACTAATGATATATGCAATAAACATTAAAACATGACTTTTTAGCAACATGGAAACAGGGGGCTAGAGTATTTAGCTACTTTCTAAATGCTTCAGATTCCTCTCCCTAAGGATTTATCTGTAAGCGATCATCCAGGACTTACAGTAAGCTATGAGGGCTATATGGCTCTAGCTTTAGCTTAGTATGAGGACCTTTTCTAGCTTGTTAGTAGTTATCTTTATGGTGCAAGAGGGTATGTTTCCTTTCCTGCTAGGATGTGTATACCGTGCTACGTGCCCACGCGTGCCACTCCTAGAGAAGGGCCACATACGCCTAGCGGCCCTTACTTGTTAGACGAACCTTTGAAAGGCTTCATAGTGAACCCTGCCAACCTTCCTTGGAAGTGGGTCAAGAGATTAGCAACCTCGGGCGAAAAGGGTAAATCATGACTCACCATGAAAGTGTACAACCTCTACAAAGTGTAAAACTATTATAACAGCCGTGCTCATGGTCACGAGTGGCCTTAGACCCTTATTGAATAGAGATGATCACTATTGGTTAATTGTACTAATAATTAATTGTTTATGCTATTCATTAATCATGTTTACCTGATCATGTGTTTATGGGAATGATAAATTCTTTGCTACTCAATTGCTTAAAAAGATGACCTATTAAAGCTAATCGTAGTAAACTAGTGTCAGTCTTTTGAGCCTCATGAACCCCATGTTATGTTGCTGAGTACAAGATGTACTTACGCTTGCTTTACTTTTCTATACTTTGGATAAAAATCTCAGATGGGTACCAGATTGCTGGTTTGGAGGAGTTAGGCTTGTGGTCAACCAGTCAGTCATCCCTGTGGATTTGGAGTCTTCGCTAGAAGATCAAAGTCGACTTTCCGCTATCTATACTCTGAGGTTATATTCCTTTTACTAATATGTTATGTAATAAGTATTATCTCTTGATATTACCCTTATTTGTGGCTATATGTGAGATTTGACTTCCTGGGCTCACATATAGTGTGTATCTGGTTTTGTTTTTAAAACCAGGTGCTACAAAGTGGTATCAAAGCAATGCTGACTGTAGGACGCAAGCCTAGTTAGAACTAGACATATTAGCATGCTTTCATCTCTGCTTACTTCTTGCTTTCTCTCTAACCTTGTTATTTTGCAAAAATTACGCT
The DNA here is from genome assembly GCF_019320115.1 of Miscanthus floridulus. Lineage (NCBI taxonomy): Eukaryota > Viridiplantae > Streptophyta > Magnoliopsida > Poales > Poaceae > Miscanthus > Miscanthus floridulus. The sequence continues at coordinate 34,144,186 of NC_089584.1, read as the reverse complement.
CACTTTCGCCTCTGTTCTGTTATGAAAACCTTGTCCCTATTCTGAATCTTTTCTCTTGGTCTATTAGCAGTGCATAGCCCAAGCGCGGCGGCACAGGACCGGCCCAAGCACACAGCCGCGAACGGCCCAATGCGGTGGGCGCAAGCATGATGGTGGTAGGCCAGCCCATTACGACAGAGCCCACAGGAGCGGTGCGCATTATGTAGAAAGAACCCCACACTTTTCCCTATTCGCTCCGAGATCCATAAGCACTATTCATTCGAGTTATGTATTTTGAAGTAAGCACCATGTACCAAACTTTGGCTTGGATTCATATCCTTCTAACCTCATCTTCTTCATACAAAGGAGCAGAGGAGGTCCGGCCGGCGGTCAATCTCAGTTGGGAAGAACACGGCGATGGTGGAAAGCCCGCCGACGAGCGACATAGAAGACTATGCAACCATGGTAGCAGGTGATGGTGACACGCTAGCATGGTGCTCGCGCGAGACCATAGGAAACAATGGCATTGGAGCGGGGAAAGAGGTGGTGTGTGCTCTCCCATGGTGAGGTAGGGTGACTGAGCAGCGGTGAGGCGATGGCCAAGCTCGGCATGGACAGACCGGTGAGGCGAGAGGGCTCCACGGCTTGGTAGTTGGCTCCTTGGCACCGGGCGAACTCGGTGCGGTGCACAGGCGGTGTGTAGTTGCGAGTGGGCATCCACTGGTGATGACGGAGCACTGTGGATGGGAGGTGCGCGGAAACATGGGCGCATAGCACACACGGCAGCAGGCGTAGCCATGGTGCAATTGGAGGGGAAATGCCATGGAGCAGCGGGCCGTGGGCGCGACCGGACAGAAATGCTGTGGCAAGTGCAAGCAGTGGCCGATGATGGGAGCTTTATGGCCACGATGACATTGCGGACCTAGCGGGTGCTACAGCAGTGGCACTGGGAGTGCAGCATGTCTCGAGTGTAAGGCAATGGAGATGGAGCAGAGTAGCTCGGCTCGGCATAGGGGCAGCAAAAGTAAGGAGAGGTAGACAATCAAGGCCAGTTGATAGAGGCAGAGACCGAGAGAGTAAAAGCAGAGGCGAGGAGGAAAAAGGTTTGCTGTAGCTATGAAGGCTCGGCTGCTTGTGCTGTAAAGTGCATTGGCCTTATCCTATGCAACATGACTGAGCAGCACACGCTAGCACTGCAGACACATTGTGTGCTCAACATAGAGACAGACAGCAGCAACAACTTGACCTCGGCATAGAGACAAGCAGCGGCAGGCAGCAAGGACAAGCAGAGATAGACTAGCTCAAGATGAACAAGCAAGGAGACACGTGCATGCTCAGTTACTTCTTAAACACGACGACAGGACGGCCTAGCCCAACGTGTCCGGTAGGGCATGCCGGATGGCATAGACAAGATCGTGGCCTTCATTGTAGCATAGATGACGCGATGAAACAGACAGTCGAATGGTGGTGCTCAAATAAAAATATTAGATATGACGCAAACGAGGGAGAGGGAGCAGCGGCACGATGATGAGACTCGACGATGCAGTGCGACGCAAATGTGAACAGTGATACGTCGTCGGCACTCCGAAAAATTTAAATCCTATCGACCACCATCCCTAAACATTTCACGCGATAGCTCCTACTCCATACCCAACCATAGAATAAAATATTAGGTGTTATGTAATTATTTTGTGCAAAACAATTCACCACAATTAGCGAATTGAAAATATAATTTTTGATTTTTACCGTTGACACGAAAAACTGGTTTTTAATTTTAAAATCTGAGAAAATCGGTTCGGTAATTTTTCTTAGGCCTAAATCGTGGTGCTAAACATGCTCGTAACACCAGAGGTGTTACAGCCCTAAACCCACTTGTGGGCGTTAATGGGCCGTAGGAGCATTTTTAGCTCCATATCCCACTTACCTGCGGTGGCCCGAAGCCTTTGAAGATAAACCGTCGCCCGATGGATCCTTTACGGGGAAGATTTGGATAGGCATGCGCTTGTCTCTTGAGGCAGCGATGTGATTGATACTATGAGGAATAGTGAGGGCATGGGCCCCAAAAGAAAAGGATCTGGTGAGGCGTGGGGTGTTTTAATTTAGGCAGATGGTTTGCCCCTCGCCCATTCCACTGTTACCTAATTAACGAAGCAATTTCTCCCCAACCTCTGTATGCGCAGCCGCATCCTTGCCTCTCCAATCTTTCTGCCTTTTGCTCTCAAGTTCTAGCCTTTGTTCCCCTATTTCCGCTCCACCACCAGCAAAGCTCTCACTCTCTAGCCCGACGCCACTGCTAGATCTTCTGCATTGCCATCCCCGCTTCTCGATGGAGCCATGGCCTCGCTCTGACATTCTCTATGAGCACATGGAGGGTCTAGTGAAGAAGGGCCTTCTCTATGCAAGGACTGCAATGATGGAGTGGATCATACCTGGTGGCAAGAATGAGCCATTGTCGTGTGATGGCTACGTCATTTTCTTCATCCCCTTCCATGACCGTGGGCTCATGACTCCTCCCCACCGATTCCTCCGAGGGCTGCTGCACTACTACGGGATTGAGCTATAGCATTTAGCACATCTTGGCCTTCGTCGTGCTGTGCGAGGGGTACCTAGGGATCGAGCCCCACTTTGAGCTATGGAAGTACTTCTTCACCATCGAGCTGTAGAAGAAGGAGAAGAAGAAGCTGGACCTAGCGGTGCAGATGGGATGTGCGAGCTTCCATCTTTGAGGTAGCTGGTCATTAGAGTACATGTCCATCCCCTTGTTGAAGTCCAACAAGGGGTGGCATAAGCTCTGGTTCTACCTAAGGAACGATGATGCCGCCCCCTACCGATCTTCACTGGTCGCCTGATCGTGGAAGCGCTGGACGTGTGGAGGTATAGGCCCATCGGGAGGGAGCAGAAGAGGCTCAGCGACCTCCTCAAAACCATCATGACTCTGAAGGGCCACAGTCTTCATGGGACTAGCATTGTCAAGGCATACCACATCAGGAGGTAGGCACCATTGATGGCACACGCTCTTCTGATGTGGAAGATGACGCTGGATTCCATGCCTGAAGGGACGGTGATGGTCGCCGGTGAGGCCCTCAGTATCGGCAAAATGGCACAATGCCTCAAGAAGGTGATGGAGTGCCTGGTGGATCCATCAGTGGATCTTGCCCCGGTGTACTAGGTCCTGAGGCATCCCATGATGTGGCCAGACACGGGTTTCATCAAACTGGTAAGCCTTCTTCAAGTCTATTTCCCTGGCTGACCCTCCTTTGTTCTCATATTCTAAGAACCAGGATTTGCAGCATGGCCTCATCATCCATGAGTCCAACCTGCCACTGCTAGAGGACATGGCCAGGAGGGCGGCGAACCATGCTACAGCCAAGGCGGCAAAAGCGAGGAAGGAGCAAAAGAAGGCGAAGAAGGAGCGAGCAAAGCTCCAACATGGAAGGTGCTGATAAGGCTCGAAGGACAGCAGCGGCGATGAGGAGGAAGAGGAGGAGGACGAGTCAGACCCCAACATCCCATGGGGTGCACTTACGCATGAGGATGAGCAGGATGACATGGGGCAGACCAACTTGACCCCGAGTCCACAGCACTCCCTGGTGCAAATTGAAGAGGATGCACCTCCAAGATCGATGGGGGAGGATGTGCTCCTGAGGTTAGCGAAGCAAGTCTGCCCCACTCCAACCGACAACCACTGGGGTGATCTTGATTCTGCAGCAAGCCCCGGTGCAAACCAAAGAGGACACGCCTCCAAGATCGGTGGGGGAGGATGCACCCCTAAGGTCAGAGGAGCAAGTTCGCTCCGCTCTAGCTAACCCCACCGAGGGATCAAAGTGGCCAATTACCGATGTGGTGGAGTCAGGGTCAAGTGACCACCCCCAAAATGTTCTCGGATTATGGCATCAAGGTGAGTTAAAGACTTCTTTGCCCTTTCATTGCATTCTCAGATTTCATCGTGTGACGTTGGTGCCTTCCATAGGACCGGCCCCCGCAACTACCTGACATTGGCCCTGTAGAAGATCCTAGCGCATTGGCCAATCCCCTAGGAGCTGACTAGTGTGGTGCTAGGGGCGTGCCATAATGGTGCTGAGGTGGACATGGCACCGCCTAAGGAAGCGGGCGAGGTGGAGGCACCGATTGTGCTGGAGCCGGCACTTAGGCAATCAGCGCCTGCGTTGGTCGATGCGCCTAAGGTGGGGCAGACATGAGGAGGCGCAACTAAGGCATCCCATATAGATGCGGTGATGGCTTAGACTTCGGAGCCCGAGCCGCTAGCCTCCTCTGCCATCAGAGGGTCCACTCCTGAGGTAGCGCTGGTGACAGAGGAGGTACCGTCGTCTCCCGTTGGGCTAACACTAATGGTTGCGATGGCAGACCCCTTAGTTGGGGTTAGGCCCTCCTAGTCCCTTGTCTGGCCGGGTGATGATCCACTCACATGGGGAAGGAACCAGCTCTATTGGGCCAGGCGACTAGACCTGAGCAACTCGATGTTCACCCTCAATGACCTGACGGAGGTAAGGGACTAGATGAGCATGCACTCAGGACTTGAGTCCGCCATCTGCTCTTTGACCAACGCGTTGGGGGCATTGAAGGATGGCATCACCCCAGCCAGCCAGGTTTGTCGTGTCTTCACATTTTCTACTTTCGAGCCCTGTTTATATAATTCTAACCTGATTTTTTCATAGTCCCTTGCGATGCATAGCCAGGAGAAGTCCCTATTCCTCCATCGCGAGAGGGAGGTCTAGGGGCTTGCTACCAAAGTGCCTTAGCTATAGGAGGAGGTGGTGAGCCTCCATACCAAGGAATAGGAAGCCTGTTAACACACCAATGAGGCCGAGGACAAGCTCAAGGCTATTGTGGGGGACATACCCCTGGGTACCACAAGATGGTACATGGGCCACACCATCCGAGGTGGCTCGGCCCATAAGATCGAGGCATGCACGGCAAGATTATAAGTTGTACTAGATATTGTAATAGTACCAAATAGGATATTTTACTTGTAACCCTCCTTCTCCAGACTATATAAGGGGAGGCAGGGGTCCCCCTCAGAGATCACCTCAATCAATACAGAATAATAAGACACAGGACATAGGTATTATGCCAACACGGTGGCCGAACCTGTATAAATCTTGTGTCTTATGCCTCTGTAACCATCTGGTTCCTGATTACACGCACCGTCTATCAACAATCTACCATCATGGGCATAACCCAAGATGGACTGCCGACCATATTTCGTCGACAGTGGCATGCCAGGTAGGGGATGTGCACGCCGATCCATGGCGAGCCAGATGGCATACCTCAAGATCAACATCATCCATCAGCAACTCAACATCGGGCAAGAGACTGAATCTCTGTTCTTCGCACCACTGTTGTCATCGATGGGGTCTGCTATTTTCCACCAATCTCATCAATTTGATGCTATCGAGTCAAAGACGGAGTTAGTTTCCATGTCACCGCCGCCAGATCTAATTCGATGCCCTTAGCTGCTCCTCGACGATGCAATTTCTCATCTATGTAAAGCCGTTTGTACTATCAGCAAGGATCAGAGGTGTGAAGACTTTGTCCACCCGATGCTACCCCACTGTTCCTGATCTGGGAGCCAAGGATTAATAGTGCTGTTAGCCAAGGAAGTTATCCACTACAGCACCAATCATGAAGATGATGCATGCAAGGCTTTAGCCAATTTTGGGACATGCATGTACAGATTAATCGAAGACACGCAAGCCAACTATGAACAGCTAGGATACTTGCACGTGCATGTGCGCGTATGTATCTATGGTGCATAGATATATAGGAATACACTCCAAGCACAGCTTGTTGAGCCATCCAAGGAACAAAGCAAGCCACTCGAGTCGCCGACCACATCTCGAGCAGCTCCACCAAGCTCCAACCACGTCGACCATGGACCACGTCGACCACATCCCAAGCGGCTCTGCCGAGCTCTGACCACGTCAACCATGGACCACGTCGACCACGTCTTGAGCGGCTCCACTGAGCTCTGACCACATCGACCATGGACCACATCGACCACGTCTCAAGCGGCTCTGCCGAGCTCCGACCACCTCGACCACCAGACCACGTCGCAATGATGATCGCCACAAAGAACGGCGCTATGACAACCACAACCACCATCACAATAGGCCAAAAACCACGAGGACCGGACAACTTTATCGCCGTCGACCAGATTTCTATCCAAAGATAAGTACACTTCTAATATTTATATTTAATATAATTTTCATTACGACATTTCTCCACAACATTCTCATCATGATTATTCTTCAAATAATGTTTGTCCATGTATACAATCTTAAATATAACTTACAGCTATACTTAATGCAAATCCTCGACCAGTCATGTTGACGCTCGATGTCTCTAGAAATGGCCCTATCTCTGGCTCCTCCCTACACGTGCACGAGCATCTGCCCTCTACGTTATGGGTGGTCGGTAGCGGCTCCTTAGCGATGCTTTGTTCTTCCTACACGTGCATGGGCTTCGTGCCCTGTGTTATGGTTAACGAGCTAGCTAGGGCTAAAGACTTAGCTACATACTAACTGGTCGGGCTATTTATATTAAGTATAAACACAAACTTCACATTAACACTGATGTTTACAAAGCACCAACTGCTTTATCACATCATGCTCATTTGTAAATGACTGCTGAGCGTCATACGCTATTTCTTCACTACTGATTTTTTCTCCATAATTTATTATTTTGTACATCATGTACTACCATTCTGCATATTTATATTGTAGGAATTTCGAGCTACGCATGGGGACTTCGTTGCTCGCTCCTCGACCTGTGCTCAGGGACTGCCTTGACCACTCTCTGACCACAGCTTGGGGCCTTCGTGTCTCGACTACATGCGACTGGCGACTCACATATAGTTGGGATATTTTTTTCTCACTTAGACCTTGCTACAAGGCTCGTACCTCACCTTCTAGCAAGCTCGAGGACTACATCGGTACGATGCACCTACCGGTGCAGCTCATATCGCCTATACGACGATTGGATTCTCAATTTAACTAGGAATTCTTTTTAGACCCTGGCACCATGTGCCCACGTCACCTACTACCAGGCTCGGGGACTAAGTGGGCACACTTCACCTTGCGGTGAATGTGCTTGTTTTTCGACCCCTACGCCTCTGATGATCAAAGATGCTACGCTTCAAGACACCCTTACGTTTCTTCATAGAAACCCAAGTGGGCACACTTCCTAGGACGGAAATCTTTTTCTTTCTTCTAAAGAGCACCATACATTCTTCGGACAACCTACTTCTCCGGCGACAACGATGGTCGGAGATGTCAAGAACTCAAGCCTCACTGTTTAGAGAAGGTTAAAATGGTGTGTCGCATCAGAATACATGGTGCTCGGGGACTAGCTGTGGGGGATATACCCCCGGGTACCACAAGATGGTACATGGGCCGCACCATCCGAGGTGGCCCAGCCCATAAGATCGAGGCATGCATGGCAAGATTACAAGTTGTACTAGATATTGTAATAGTACCAAATAGGATATTTTACTTGTAACCCTCCTCCTCCAAACTATATAAGGGGAGGCAGGGGTCCCCCTCAGAGATCACCTCAATCAATACAGAATAATGAGACACATGACATAGGTATTATGCCAACATGGCGGCCGAACCCGTATAATTCTTGTGTCTTGTGCCTCTGTAACCATCTAGTTCCTGATTACACGCACTGTCTACCGACAATCTACCATTATGGGCATACCCCTAGATGGACTGCCGACCATATTTCATCGACAGCTATGGTTGCCAAGGCCAGGGAAGATTCCATGGAGGTTGGATGACTCTTCCCAGCCCTCGACCTTGCTCGGCACACACTAAAAACGAGCAGAAGTCAAAGGAAGAAGCCGAGGGACTAGCCACTACCTTGGCTAGGGATGTTGGCATGCTCTAGAGGGAGAAGACGGTCCTCGAGGAGCAAGTGAAAGGTGAGGACGTTTGTAGTCAGTTTCTAACACTCTTTGATGTTCATCTTGGGTAGCCCTATAGAGGCAACTCTCTGAGGTGCGAGGTCAACTCCAATCGGAGAGCAACGACCATGACTCCTTGCGTACTGTCGTCGGGTTGGTCTTCGATGACCTCAGGGTTGCCCCGGCCATGGAGATGAGCTCGCTCATAGTTCGGGTTACCCAGATCCTAGATCGGGCATGCACACTCGCAAGGGAGGCCTTGTACACCGGCGTCCATCGCGCGTTCGCCATCGCCCTCTCCCACTACATCGACATTGACCTGCCAGTGATCATTGAGGGCTTCACTCCTAGCTACACTGATGCTAAGCTAAATGAAATTGAGAAGGAAGTGGCTCCCCTGTCTCGGGACATGGCGGAGAAAGTCGAAGAAGAAATCCTACCCAAGAATGTTTAGTTAGATAGCTGAGTCTAGCGTCAGTCTTTTGTAAAGACTTTTATTATGGCTGGAAACGTTGTTTGGCCTCTCTCTCTATATATATATAAAGTTCATTGCAATCTGACCCTTGTTTTATGTTAAGGAATTAGAAACTTAAGTTGCGAGCGACTAAGTAATGATCACGCTGGTGAGCAAGCGATGCCATAGCCGTCGAGGCATTGGCGTTTTGCATTCAAACAAGTTTTACTCATTGTTAGTTTTTGGCAACTCTTATTTCTAGGTCTTATCATACAAAGGAAGGGTCGGATGGGAAAATGTATAAAGTTTGTTGCAATCTGATCCTTGTTTTATGTTAAGGCATAAGAAACTTAAGTTGCGAGTGACTAAGTACTGATCACGCTGGTGAGCAAGTGATGCCATAGCCATTAGGGCATAGGCTTTTTACATTCCAACCGGTTTTACTCATCGTTAGTTTTTAGCAACTCTTATTTCTAAGTCTTGTCATAAAAAGGAAGGGTCAGATGGGAAAAATGTTATTGAGTATATGTACTCCTATCAGCCCCTAAGTAAAACCTAACCCTAGGTAGTTGCTGGGGTTGGGTGTTACTAAATACCAATCAGAATAGAAGCAAATCCGATAGGAGGTAACAATTTTTGGTTTGTGTAGAAACATTACTTAGTTTGACAAGCATATTAGAAGCTTTGGAATGGGAAAACTAAGGGTAAAAGCGACGTAGCTGTTTGATGTTCTAGGCATTGGCAATGGCTTTGCCATCATCAGTCTTGAGCTTGTAGGTGCCAGGTCAGAGTACTTCTACAATGATGTACAGTCCTTCCCACGACACTGAAAGCTTGTGGTGATTTTTGGTGCTCTGGATGTAGCGAAGGACTAAATTGCCTACGCTGAAGGCGCGACCCCGCACACATCGGCTATGGTACTGTCATAGCGCCTGCTGGTATTTGGCCAAATGGAGTAGGGCGATGTTGTGTGCTTCATCAAGCGGGTCCATGGCATCTTCCAAAGATCCTTTGTTTCCCTACTCATTGTAGGCCTTGACCCTTGGCTATCCATAGTTGAGGTCGGTCGGGAGGATGGCTTCGGAGCCATAGATAATGAAAACGGTGTGTAACCAGTTGCCCGGCTACTGGACATCCTTAGGCTCTAGAGTACCGTGGGAAGCTCAGTGACCCATTGTCCGCCAAACTTGTTCAACCGGTTAAAGATCCTAGGCTTGAGGCCCTGTAGGACCATGCCATGCTCGACCTACTTGTTCATGCGGGGTGCGCTATGGTGGCCTAGTCGAAGCGGATGTGATATTCATCGTGGAATTGGAGGAAGTTCTTCCTAGTGAATTGTGTGTCATTGTCCGTGATGATGGAGTTTGGGACTCCAAAGCGATGGACGATGTCCGTGAAGAACAACATGGCCTACTCGAATTTGATCATGGTGATCGGCCGAGCCTCTATCCTCTTTATGAACTTATCCATGATAATAAGTAAGTGCGTAAAGCCCTCGGGCACCCTCTTGAGGGGCCCTACTAGGTCGAGCCCCTAGACCACAAATGACCATGTGATGGGGATCATCTAGAGTGCTTGGGCAAGCAGGTGAGTTTGCTGAGCGTAGTACTGGCATCCTTTGTAGTTGCGTACGACCCGCTTGGCGTTGGCCACCACGGTTGGCCAGTAGAAACCTTGCTAGAATGCATTTCTGACCAAGGTTCTAGGTGCGGCGTGATGTCCACAGACCCCTCCATGGATGTCTTCCAGTAGGTCCTTCCCTGCTAGGGATGCAATGCTATAGGATTTCAATGTGGCTACGCTTGTAGAGCTCCCCTTTGATGATGACGAAGGACTTGGCATGATGTGTGGGCCATCAGGATTCCATCATGTCGGTAGGGAGCACCTAATGGAGGAGGAAATCGAGATAAGGTGTTCTCCAGTCGGTCGGAGGGTCAGGCTCCTCCACTAGGTCTTTAATGAGTTCCATTACCTCGAGGTCGGATGGAACTAAGGGTCGGTCAGCCCTCGAGCCTAGAACTGGTGGCTCATCACTCGCCTGTTCTGGTTCCTTGTATCGGACTGAGGGCTTGTGCAAGTCACTAGCGAAGATGTCGATGGGGACTGGCTCTTGGCTCGATGCCATCTTGGCTAACATGTCGGCTGCTTCATTGAGCCACCTTAGGATATTATTGAGCTTGAGGCCATCAAACTTGTCCTCCAACTATCGGACCTCATGACAATACATAGCCATCTTGGTGTTGTGGTAGTTTGACTCCTTCATGACTTGGTCGATGACTAGTTGCGAGTTGCCTTGAACATCAAGCCGGTAGATGCCCAACTCAATGGTGATGCGCAAGCCATTGACGAGTGCCTCATATTTAGCCACATTATTTTAAACTAGGAAGTGGATGCGAATTGCGTACCTCATGCACACCCCAAGGGGGAAACAAAAACTAGCTCGACCCTAGTGCCCTTCTTCATCAGTGATCCATCAAAGTACATCGTCTAGCACTCCTAATCGATGGCCGGTGGTGGCATCTAGATCTTGGTCCATTTGGCCACAAAGTCAGCTAGTACCTAAGACTTGATGGCCATTCATGGGGCATATGTGATGCCATGATCCATTAGCTCAAGCACCCATTTTGTGATTCTCCTCGTGAAAGGTCCTAATGGCTAGAGGGTGGTGAATAGCCTATAACGTCCCACCTCTACAAGGCCGGGCCCGCTTACATCTAGCAGCTTTTCTAGGACATTGACTGCCCTCACAGACCCACACAAGTCTTTTCTGCGCACTTTGTCCTCACTCATGCGCACCCAGGAAAGACTTCCCAATCGGCCACCCATCGCTCTAGGCCAAGCACGCTTAACCTTGGAGTTCTTAAGAGATGGGCTTCCAGAAAAGAAGTTGCAACTTGTTGGTATGAGTATCCTATTAATCCTATTAAGCTCTGGGCCGGGGTGTTACATTCTCACCCCCTTAGGAGACCGACGTCCTTGTCGGTCAACCCTAGGCCAGGAACGTCCCCTCTTGGCCACGTCCATGTGTCTAGTGCCAGCGCATGTGCCATGCTGGGTGACCACTCTGGGTCCACACCAGCCATGCGCACCATGCCTGCGCAACTGACACACGCGCCGTGAAACCACAAGGGTCGGCTTTGATACCATTCTGTAATGTCCCACCTCTACAAGGCTGGGCCCGCTTACATCTAGCAGCTTTTCTAGGACATTGACTACCCTCATAGACCCACACAAGTCTTTTTTGCGCACTTTGTCCTCACTCATGTGCACCCGGGAAAGACTTCCTGGTCGGTCACCCATCGCTCTAGGCCAAGCATGCTTAACCTTGGAGTTCTTAAGAGATGGGCTTCCAGAAAAGAAGTTGCAACTTGTTGGTATGAGTATCCTATTAATCCTATTAAGCTCTGGGCCAGGGTGTTACATAGCCTATTAAAAATTTATACAACAATACTTAACAAACCGGTTAGACAAATATGAGGCGAAGCGAGTGTTGCGCTAGCCTACTAAAAATGCAAGCCACCTACCACAATTCTAGTTTCTATAGTCTCTATCCACACAATGGCTATGTCACTATACTAAGTTAGTGTGCTCTCAAAAGCTAACTAAAGAGCCACACTAACCAAACTAACAAGCTCTCACAACTAGCTACACTAAAGAGCTTGACAACTAGTTTGTGGTAATGTAAAGAGAGAGATCAAGATGGTTATACCATCGAGTCAAGGAATGAACCAATCAATCACAAGAATGAATACCAATCACCCTAGAATCAAGTGATGAACACAATGATTTTTTACCGAGGTTCACTTGCTTGCTAGCAAGCTACTCCTCGTTGTGGTGATTCACTCACTTGGAGGTTCATGCGCTAGTTGGCATCACACGCCAAACCCTCAATAGGGTGCCGCACAACCAACATAAGATGAGGATCACACAAGCCATGAGCACTTTACTAGAGTACTTTTTGGCTCTCCACCGGGGAAAGGTCAAGATCCCCTCACAATCACCACGATTAGAGCTAGAGACAATCACCAACCTCCGCTCGATGATCCTCACTGCTCCAAGCCATCTAGGTGGCGACAACTACCAAGAGTAACAGGCGAATCCTGCATCAAAACACGAACACCAAGTGCCTCTAGATGCAAACACTCAAACAATGCACTTGGATTCTCTTCCAATCTCACAAAGATGATGAATCAATGATGGAGATGAGTGGGAGGGCTTTGGCTAAGCTCACAAGGTTGCTATGTCAATACAAATGGCCAAGAGAGTGAGCTTGAACTGGTCATAGGGCTTAAATAGAGAGCCCCATGAATAGAGCCATTGGCTCAATTATTGGGTTGACTATAGGATGAACGGACGCACTGGTCGTGTGCACCAGATACGTCCGGTCCTTGCCTGACCGCCACGTGTCCCATTCAAATGAAGTAGCCATTGCTGCCATGAGTACCACACTCAACTACGACCAGACGCGTCTGGTGTGGATGACTGGACATAGGACGGGCAGCGTCTAGTCGAGTCCAGAGAGGTCCCCGAGCTGCTCTAGGTCGACCAGACGCGTCCGATCACACTAGACCAGACACAGGAGACTCAGCATCCGATCGAGTCCAAAGAGCTCCCAGAGCAGCTCTAGGCCAACCGAACGCATCCGGTCACACTAGACTGGATGCTCCCAGAGTCCGATCAATTATAGTGCTAAAACCCGAGAGTTGCTGGTTCACACCGGATGTGTCCGGTCGCTTCTCTGCAAACCAAAACCAAGCTAACTCACATTGACCAGATGCTGAACAATAACTCCTTAGCATCTGGTCACTCCACTGAGCTAGAGTTTGGTCATTAATATCAGACACATCCGGTCGCCATACCAGATGTGTCCAATCACTCTATGACCAGCGTGACTAACTCCTTTTCAACTCCATCTTCTTCACCCTTGCTCAAATGTGCCAACCACCAAGTGTATCACCTTGTGCACATGTGTTAGGATATTTTCACAAACATTTTCAAGGGTGTTAGCACTCCACTATATCCTAAATGCAAACGCAATGAGTTAGAGCATCTAGTGGCACTTTGATAACCTCATTTCAATACGAGTTTCACCCTTCTTAATAGTACGGCTATCAAACCTAAATGTGATCATACTCGCTAAGTGTCTTGATCACCGAAACGAAAAGGATCCTACCACTTATACCTTTGCCTTGAGCCTTTCATTTTTCTCTTTCTTCTTTTCAAGTCTAAGCACTTGATCATCACCATGGCATCACCATCATCATGTCATGATCTTCATTTGCTTCAATACTTGCAATGTGCTACCTATCTCATGATCACTTTGATAAACTAGGTTAGCACTTAGGGTTTCATCAATTCACCAAAACCAAACTAGAGCTTTCACCCCATGGCCTCCTGGTTCTGGATAACCTTGCCGAGGGGGAAAGATGACACGACGGTCACCTGGTGTGAGT